>NW_020923689.1:0-16166 GCF_003984885.1 Neopelma chrysocephalum
CTCTTTCTGCAGCCCCCCCTGGGGACAGGCTGCTCTGTCCCTGGGCCAGGACTCTGTGCTGGGCTGGGCAGAGGGGCTGGCACTGAGGGGCACAGTCAGGCTGTGCTGGGCATCTCCTGCAGGTGACACCAGGGCTCCTGCAGTTTCCCTGACCTCCATTTCCTCCTGCCATGCTGAGTGTCCAGCCCCTGAGCTGATGGGGATGCTGAGACTCCTCTCTGTGCCCCAGGAGCTGCTGTGCCCTTCAGAGGGGCTGGGGCTGTGGGGAGAGTGCCCAGAGCTCTGCAGCCCCCTGGGCTGGGCACTGCTGTGGGGCCAGACCAGACTGGGCTGCTCCACCAGTTGACTTCTCTAATGAAATCACTTCTGATTTTCTCCTGAAGGACCATGAGAATATGTGTTGTGTCCTGAGCATTAAACTGCAACTGTGGGATGGGCCATCAAAAGGGAATGCTCAGCTGGGTCTGAAACCTGTGTCAGCCTTGGCTCCAGTAGAATGATGGAAGAGTTTTGGTAGGAAGGGATCTTTGAAATTCATCAAGTCCAACCCTCTGCAATAAGCAGAAACATCCACAACTAGATCACATTGCTCAGAGCCCCATCCAACCTGCCCTTGAATGTTTCCAGGGATGAGGCATCACCTCTCTTGGCATCTGTGCCAGTGTTTCACCAGTCTCACTGTAAAAAATTCTTGGTTATATCTACTTCAAATCTGCAATTTTTTAGTTTAAAATCATTTGTCCGATCACACCATATCTAGGCCCTACAAAATGTTTTTCTCTATCTTTCTTAGAAACCTCTGTGGTGGTGCATCCTCCCCCCATTCTCCTCAGGCCTGGTCAATGATCTCAGGAGCTCCTGACAAGCCTTGACCAAACCAGCTGAGCAATGAAGAGCCCCTGGAATGTACCAGGGGTGCGGGGAAGTGTCCCTGGACTGGTCCAGGTGCTCCTGGATGATAAAGGTGGGAACAATCCAGAGTGGAACAGTTGGGGAACACAGGATAATCAGTCATCCCATGAAAGCCTTGGAACATTCCCTACCTGAATCACAGCCCTAATGGAACAGTTTGGATGCAATTCCCAAATATTTTGGAAACTCCAGTCATTCCTGACACCAGGATGGAAATTCAGCAGATAACTCAAGCCAGTCCCCTTGGGAGCCCACAACCAGCGGGGCTGAGGGAGGCCCTGGCAGCTCCCCAGCACCTCCCTCTCAGTGGGACACCTCTGGCAGCCTCTCCCAGCTCGGGAACCCTCCAGTTTGCAACACTCCAAAGATGATGTCCTGATGCCCAGGACAATTCTGATCCCCCTCAACAAACACTCCTCCAGCTGGGACCCTTGACTGTTGGGAAACACAAAGGGATTTGGGGGAGTGTTTCCCTGACAACAAGGAGAATTTGGGAGAGGGACCTTTCCACATCCAGCTTTTGATGTGTCCACACATCTCTGCCTGGGTGTGGGTGTGAATTGACTGTGGTGAGAATGTTGTTCTTGTGAATCTATAATTCAGTCACTGTTAAAATTGTAGCAAATGCTATTGAATCACTTGATAACTGTTAAACTGGTCAATGATTAAGTTCTACTAATGTCTTTTGCCCCCTTGCCTTTGGATCCAAATCCTTCACGCCCTGACTCTCTTGCATCCCAAGGCTCTGTGTAAATCACTCCCTTTCATCAAAAAATATATATTTTTCATGACTTCTACTTTAAAATCTTCCTTCTTAGCTAAACTACAAAACAACTCCAATTAGCTTTTCAAGTCTTGAAGACATGAAGACAATTACAGGAATGGAAAAAATTTGTTTTTCAGTGTTTTAATGGGTCCCACAGTGTGTTTGGAGTTGCATCAGCTGTCAGTCCAAGATGGGCCATGTCAGAACTGGTGAGGTTGGGGGATGAGGAGAAAGGTTGATCAACCAGGGTCAGTCTGGATCTCCTGAGGAGACACTCAGCATCAAGATCACTTGGAGAACACCTCTATCACCTCTCCTCTGAACTAAAAAGTACCCATAATTGAATTAAAACAAAAAAATTACAAATTTTGAAGACTTGTTTTGAAATTGCCTGGAAGACAATTAAAGGAAGACAAAGAGATCCTGAGGGATTTCTGGATTTAATGAGCCCCACGGTGTGTTTGCAGCCCAGCCCATGATGCTGAGGTACTGAGAGAAGATTGAAGCAGCTGCTGAAGAAGTCAGAAGCCAAACTGCAAGTCCCTTGAAGCATTGCTGGGCCCCACTGAGGGCAGGCACTGACAAAGCCTCCCCAGGGACTCCTTGGAGCAGCTCCTTGGAGGCCAGGAGTGCAGGCAGACAAAGGCTCTGGGCAGGCCCCTGCAATGCTGAGCAAAGCCTGCCTTGGTTTTGTGGAGCACAAAGGCCAAGGCCTGAGCCCCAGGCCCTGGCCCAGCAGATCCTGTCCCTCCCGGCTGGCTCAGGGCTGTTTGGGGGGCAGTGGGATGGGAGGGGGAGGAACAACCAAGGCCCAAAACTGGGCAACCCCTGCCAGGCTGCTGAGGGAGGGGCGAGGCAGAAACCAAGTGCAGAACCTGCAAGGCAAGTTGCTTGTGGTGGCCTGAGTGGCAGAGGCAGCTGCCAGAGGCAAGGGGACAAAGGCCTGGGTGCCTTTGGGCCTTGCAGCCCTGCCAGAGCCCTTGGCCATCTCTCCTGCAGGCTGTCCTGGCCTGGCCCTGCTGCTGCTCTGGCCTTGCAGGCTGCACACACCCCTCCTGCTTTCCCACCCCCCTCCCAGCAGCATTTCTAGACCCTCCCTGATGTCTCTGCACCAGCTCTGGCTGTTGCCATGTGCACTCGGCCTCATTACCTTGGATCCTGAGCCCCTGTGCCACAGGACATCCCTCCCAGAGCCCAGGCCCTTCTCCTGGGGGTCACTGCAGAGCTGAGCAGATCCAGGGCACCTCCCATTCCTCTGCCAACTCCTGGGCCTGCTCTGGGCCCTGCAGGTCCTTGCCCTGCTCCCAAGGGCTGTCGGGGTGCTTAATGGTCAGGGCTTGGGGTTTAGAGCTCAGGGTGGGGATTAGGCAGAACTTTGGGAGGTTTGTTGTTCTGCTGGCAGTGTCTGGTTCATGATTAGGGGAAGAGGGTTTGGGACTGGGTTAGGATTAAAGCTTGGCTTTTCATACAGGTAATGCAGGTTTGGGAATGGGGCGGGCATTAAAGGACAAATAAGAGTCTGGAGTTCTGGGTTTGGGCTTTTTCTGGCTTGGAATTAGAGCAGTGGATTCCTTTATTTAGAGGTGCAGCACTTTTAGGTAGGATAAAGGCTTACCAGGAGTGTTTGCACAGTCAGTGTTTCAGCACCCTCAGCAATACCTGACCCTGGTTTTACCTCATCAAAATCTTTCCTCTCTCTTGGCCAAGCCCTTCTTTCCTTCACCAGTTATCTTATCCCTTTTGTCCCAGCTCCTCCTAACCTCCTCAGAACTTTCATCAGGATGGGCTCAGCTTTGTGATGATGCTGTGCAACCTCCTGGAATCAAGAAGCCACTGTGAAACTGCAGAACCTCATGGAATTACGGGGTCATTGTGACACTGGGGAAAGCCATGGAATCAAGAGGCCACTGGGACACTCCAGGGCCCCATGGAGCCAAAGGAACCCAGGGACAGTGGGCAACCTCCTGAAATAAAGGGGCCATTGTGACACTGCAGAAACACATGGAATCAAGAGGCCATTGTGGCACTGCAGGGCCTCTTGGAAACAAAGAAACCCTGGGACACTGTGGAATTTCATGGAATCAAGAGGCCATTGAGACACTGGGGAACCTCATGGAAAAAAAAGGAATCCAGGGACACTGTGGGACTTCATGGAATCAAGGGGCAATCGTGACACTACAGGGCCTTATGGATCCAAAAGAACACAGGGAAACTGTGGAATCTCATGGAACCAAGAGACATGCGGGGCCTCCTGGAACAAAAGGAACCCTGAGACCTTTTGGAAGCTCATGGGAAAAAACGTTCATTGTAGCACTGCAGGGCCCCATGGAAACAAAGGAACACGGAGACACTGAAATCTGGTGGAACCAAGGGGCCATTTTGACAGGTGGGGCCTCATGGAAAAAAAGGAACCTTGAGACATTTTGGAACCTCACGGAACCAAGGTGCCATTCTGACCCTGAGGAACCTCATGGACTCAAGGGGCCACTGTGACATTCCAGGGCCTCATGGAACCAAAGGAACCCTGAGACATCTCAGAGCCTTTGGCTGTGCTGCTCCAGCTGGGAGGCAGAGCCAGCTGATGGTGCTCCCTGCCACTGACCATCTCCCACAGATGCTCCTGTGTGGCCATGGAGGGGGCTCAGAGGGGCCCTGCCTTGTTCCAGAGCTGGGACATGGCTTTGGGGGCTGCTCTTGATCAACCTGTGGAAGTTCACTGAGGTCAAGAGAAGTCACTTGCAAGAGTTCTCCCTGTACCTGCTGTGTCCCCTGGGCTTGCAGAGCTCTGTTTGCCACTTCACAGCAAGATTTAGTACTTGATCTCTGGGTGACTCCACCCTGGGCAGGATTCTGCTCCAGGGCTCCATTCACTGTTGACTGGATGGGACGGGCTGTCCCTGCAGATCCTCTGTGCTTTCCTGCACTTCCTGATTTCCTACAGACAAGTCCTCACCTGCCATCAGAGCCCTCACAAGCTGCAGAGCCCCAGGCAGGTGACTTAGAGACCATTTGTCATCTCCATTGGCCATCGGCCACCAACACACAACATCTGAACCAGCCCTCAGTCCCTGCAGTCCCAGTGGGTCCCTGACCTCACTGCACTGTCTCCATGGAGAAACAAGCAAAGCAACAAGACTTTGGAGAGTCTATTCCTTGGACTTCTTCTTGATACCAGTGTTGGGAAAAGACCTCAGCCTTCAGGAAGTGCCTGGAGGGGAACCCCTTTGCTGCTGGAACTGCTGTTGTGGAGCCCAGCCCTGTCCCAGCAGTGCCCAGGGCCTGTCCCTGCCTGTGCTCACAGGCCTGACCCACAGCAGGACAGTGACTGAGCTGCCAGAGCACTCAGGCCTTGGGCACAGACAGGAAAGGAGAGGGTGGGAGTGCAAAGAGAGCAGCTCTGAACAGACCCAGTTCTGGTGCTCCCTGGCAGTGCTGGGACTCTTTTCCCCTCCACATCTGCAAACATGGAAATGCCCTCCAGCTTCACGGGAGGTCTCGGAGGAAGGATCAAGGAAAAAGAATTTATGTCATTTCTTACACTCAGAGATTGTGATTCCTCATGTACAATTTAACACAGGGAGAAGGTTTTACAAAAGTTGCACAAACTTTTATTTTGTTTAAATGCACACAGAGCATGATTCCTGATTTGTATGTTTTGTGGGTCAAAAAAAAGAGGTAGAGTGTGAATTATATATGGGATGAAGAATAAAATTTCAGTGTTAATGACATGAACAGAGAGAAAAAACAGTACAGCCCTCTACCCCTACCACTATCAAAAGCTTTAGAAGGCAGGCTGGGCCCAAAATGTGTTACACAATGAGTGTTCTGGAGAAGAAAAGATTAAGTTTATTGCTTCTGAAAAACATCCAGTTATCCTTTTCTTTATGGCATCCTTGAGCTCCTGGTTCCTGAGGCTGTAGATGAAGGGGTTCAGTGCTGGAGGCACCACTGAGTACAGAACTGACACAATAAGATCTAGGGATGGGGACGAGATGGAGGGGGGCTTCAGGTAGGCAAATGTGGAGGTGCTGAGGAACAGAGAGACCACGGCCAGGTGAGGGAGGCAGGTGGAAAAGGCTTTGTGCCGTCCCTGCTCAGAGGGGATCCTCAGCACAGCCCTGAAGATCTGCACATAAGAGAACACAATGAAAATGAAACAACCAAGTGCTAAACTGGCACTAATCACACTGAGCCCTATTTCCCTGAGGTAACCTGAGTGTGAGCAGGAGAGCTTGAGGATGTGTGGGATTTCACAGAAGAACTGGCCCAGGGCATTGCCCTGGCACAGGGGCAGGGAAAATGTATTGACTGTGTGCAACAGAGCATTGAGAAAGCCAGTGGCCCAGGCAGCTGCTGCCATGTGGGCACAAGCTCTGCTGCCCAGGAGGGTCCCGTAGTGCAGGGGTTTGCAGATGGCAACGTAGCGGTCGTAGCACATGATGGTGAGGAGGGAAAACTCTGTTCCAAGGAAGAAGAACAGCAGAAAGACCTGTGCAGCACATCCCATGTAGGAGATGGTTGTGGTGTCCCAGAGGGAATTGTGCATGGCTTTGGGGACAGTGGTGCAGATGCAGCCCAGGTCTGTGAGGGAGAGGTTGAGCAGGAAGAAGCCCATGGGGGTGTGCAGGTGGTGGTCACAGGCTACGGCGCTGAGGATGAGGCCGTTGGCCAGGAGGGCAGCCAGAGAGATGCCCAGGAAGAGCCAGAAGTGCAGGAGCTGCAGCTCCCGCCTGTCTGTGAATGCCAGGAGGAGGAACTGGGCCATGGAGCTGCTGTTGGACATTTGCTCCTTCCTCAGGGTCTTTTGATCTGTTGAGGAGGAAAAGTCACTCCTGAGTTAGACCAGGCTTCTGCAGCCAAACATTACCTGTCTCACAACCACCCCACTCTCAGGCTTTCTCTCCTCACTCAGACTTCCCTGCAGCTCTCGCTTTTGCTGGCTGAGGGGACCATTGGAAGCAGAAATTTTGGGATGGGCTCCCAACGACTCCTTCTTGCTCTGCTGGGAGAGGAAACTTGGAATGCAGGGTGATCTCAAATTAAATATACTTGTGATACATCAAAGAGCTTCTCAGCTTTACTGTTTGCAATTTGCCCAAATGAAGGACTGAGCTGAGGGAATTCTTTGTATTGGTTCACCCACTTGCATCTGCCACAGTTAGGAGTGGTTGTGGAGGTTTGAAATCCTTGACATTTCTATTGCACTGCAGGTCAAGTCTTGTGGGTTCTGAGGGGCACAGGGACGGTCCCTCAGTGCAGAGAGAAGAGCTGCTCTGCCCATCAGTCCTGTGCTCACCTGCCCTGTGCTCAGCTGCCCTGTGCTGGCAGCTTGGAGCTGGAGGAGCATCACACTCAACTGTTCCCCTCCAGAGAAACTGCACAGAGATCCAGGAATCCATGTCCAAAGAACAGATGGACACACTCCTCACCTTTTCATCTCTCCCCTCCCAGAGTGAGACACTAAATGCTGATTGCAGCTGCCCAGAGCATTTCCATGGATTTAGCACTGAGGAGTTTTCTCCATGGCGATCCTGTGCAGCACAGAGATCCTATGGCAGAGCTGTGCCCTTCTGGAGGGCACCTGCAGCCCTGCAGGACACCCAGGCAAAGAGCTGAATACCCTGAAGGTGCCTGGAGGCCACTTGGGCACTTGGCTCCCACAGACACATCCCCACAGCAGCACCCAAAGGGTTTGTGTCTGGACAGGAATCTGCCCCCCTCCAAACCCCACACTGGCTCAGAAAACCCAATGGTGAGAAAAAGGAGAGCCCAGGCAGCAGGGGATGGCAGTGAAATGCCACAGTGCTGCTGCCAAGGGAGGAGGGACAGAGAGAGACAGCTGGAAATCAGGGCCTTGTCCTTGCCTGGGCTCTGGCTGCTGCAGGGCAATGCACAGCCCAGCCCCCGTGGGCCTGAGGGCACAGGCTCTGCTTCGGCTGGGAAAGGAGCCCAGGCAGGAGCTGCTCAGGGAAGGGGTCTGTGCCACAGGGACAGCAGGGAGGGGCCCACATCCCCCTGCCCAGCACTTGTGGCAGCAGCTGCCTCTCCCTGCCTGCCTGTCTCTGGGTGAGGAGCTGTTCCTGCCAGCAGCCCCTCCCTGTGCCCAGCTCAGCTCCCTGCCAGTGCTGCCAGAGCCATCCCCAGCCCAGTGCCCAGGGGCAGCTCTGCCTGGGCAGGGGCTGCAGAGCAGATCCCAGACAGCCTGCGGTGGCTGGGAAGGGGGAGGTGTTCTGGGGGGATGTGCTTCCTGAGAAGGGCCCCTGAAAATTGCAGGAGGTGGAGCTGAAGCTGTGAGGAGCCCTGACCCTGCAGCTGAAGGGCCCTGCCCAGCCCTGCCCTGCCATGAAGGGTCACTCCTTCCCCCCACCCCTTCTCCCTGCAGGGCTGTGACAGCTCCTTGGCCGGGCTGAGAGCTGCCCCTGGCAGGCAGCAGAGTCCCTGCCCCAGCACACAGAGCCCTGGGGGCAGGACCCTGCTCTGCACCACAGCCCTGGGCACCCCTGGCTGCACCCCCACCTTCCCAGCCCACAGCCAGCCCTGGCACAGGGAACCTTCTTGCCCTGGGCCTCTGAAGGGGAAGCAGCAAGTCCTGCTCTGCAGCAGCTTCTCCTGCTGCACCCCAGCAAATCCAGCAGAGCCATCCTGACAGCTCCTGCCACTGCTGGCATTTGGCAGCTGGGACAGGCACTTGCAGGAACTCCCCTGCACTGCTCTGCAGCCAGAGCCTGAGCGTGGCAAAGGACTGGCAAGGTTCCTCCCCTGAGCAGCTCTGCCCTGTCCTCCCACCCCAGGATCCCTTCAACCTCCTGCTCCCTTCTCCTCTCTGCCCTTGCTGCCTGCAGCTCCTGCCCTGCTCTGCCATGTGGCCACTTCCTCTGCACTGCAGCAACTGGGAGAGTCCTGCTGAAAGATCTTAGAAGCTGTGGGATGGGCCAGCTTTAGGAGATGCCTCCAGGAAGGCAAGTTGAACTTTCCTACAGCCAGAGAATTCTTCCTTCAAATCCTGGGAAGGTTTCTCGTGTAGTGAGAGCTCAGTCACCTCCCAGCCCAGGCTGCCTCTCATCTCTCTGCCTTCTCTCCTGTGCCCTGGGTGCTGCAGGCAGTGCCCTCAGCCCTGCTGGGCTGTGCAGAGGAGCTGCTCCTGGGCAGAGCTGTCTCTTTGAAGCTCTTCTTGCTTGCCAGGAGCTCCCTGTGTGCCAGGAGCCCGGCCCAGCTCAGCAGCACAGCAACAGCCCCAGGCAGCCCTTGCTCTGCCCCTCTGGGCTCCCTCCAGCTGTCCCTGGGGCTCCAGGGGAACCTGCTGGCACACAGCCGAAGGAAATCATGATGTTCCTTCTCTCAGCTGGGCACAGACACTTCTTTCAGCACTGTCATTTCTCCAAACAGACACAGAGTTAAGTCCAAGAGGCCCCTTTTCATGTCCCATCATTAGACAGGAAACCCAGACAGTGCCCAGGAGGGATCTCCTTCACCTGCACTGAGGGAAGGGACTCAGCTGAGTCAACAGAGGTGTCTCCTTGTGGCTCTGCAGAGCTGGGGCCACAAGGACACTCAGCTCCCTCCACAACCCCCATGGGCTGGGATTCCTCCTGCCCCACTTCAGTGGGCCCAAAACAGGCCCCTGCAGGTGACTCCTTGTCCCAACTCCCATGGGAATGAAGGAAGACCAAAGCCAGGAGTGACCTGCTGGGACACAAAGCCCTGGTTCCTTCTGAGGGGCCAGAGGTGACCAAGATTCCTGCTGGGAACTGCAGGCTCCAATGGAGCAGTTCCTCGGGACAGGGCAGCAGCTGTGGGATCTTCTTGGAGGCTGCTGGGACATTGCTTTGGCCAACTTCAGTGGCACAAGGGGCCCACAGGTACGACAGGGGAACCTGTCACTGTTCCTTCTGTCCAGGGCAGCCCATAGAGGTGTTCAGGTGACCAAATGGAGTCAGGTGGCACAGGGAGAGAGGTCTCTCTCCTGTTCTTTATCAGGGTATTTTCTACGTGTCCTCAGAGTACAATGGCAGTTGTCTCCTGGACATCCCTTCATTGCTGAATCTCATTCAGGGCAGCTGAGCCTGGATTGAACAGCCAAAGAGGGGCCTGTAGTGCCAGGGGAGGTGCCAGGGCTCTGCAGCACAAGTGCAGCAGCTGCCATGGACAGCACAGGGCCTGTGCAGGAAGCCCGTCCCCATTCCCAGCAGTTGTGGGACAGGCACCACCCAGGGCTTCTCAGACACATTGGGTGCCTTTGGGGCAGGGAGTGAATCCCAGCCCTGCAGGGACACAAAGGCTGTCCCTTCTCTGCCCAGCCAAGGCCGGGCCAGGCACGAGTCCAAAGCACATCAGCCCAGGCTGTCCACACTTGTTTCCTCCCTCTGCTGGCTCTGCTCTCCCCCAGCATTTCAGCAGCATGTGCTGATCTCCTCAGGGATCAGGCCTGTGATTTTCCCCCTGGGCCTGAGTCCCAGCACGTCCACCCCCAAGGCCATTGTCAGCAAAGCCTCTGCACAGCCCAGCTCTCGGGGCTTTCAGAGCAGCTTTCCCCACTGCAAGTCTGTTCTTACCCCAGGTGCCCCCGCTGAGGGGCTGCAGCCAGACAGGCCCCAATGCCCTGCGTGTGGGGCACAGGCAGGAGGAGCTGCAGCCCCAAGTCACTCTTCCTTCCTCTTGGAGGCAAAAACAGCCCAGGCCTGCTGAGACAGTTCCCAGGTTTTGGTGCTGTGATAGGTTGGGAGAGAAGGCCAAGAAGATACAGGAGAGAAAGAGCAGGAGAGAGGTGTCTTCAGTGGGAAGAAGCTTCTTGGACCTGTGCAGCTGCTCTAGGGGATGAACAAATTGGGGGAACGTTTCTGGGTGAGGGTCAGAGGAGAGAGTGGTTTGGGTGACATTGTGGAGTGAGACAAAGAACCCATCCAAGTTGGCTTTGATAACCCTGGAATTCACTGGAAAGGCACCAGGACAGGATGCAAAGAATCCCAGAGGTTTGTGCAGGGTCCTGGTCAAGACAGCCCTTGGGACACAGGCCTTTAGAGCACAGCTGGCAGGTTGGTGGACAACAGGGAGGCTCATCTGCATCTGCTTCTGTCCAAGAGGAACCAAGAGGTTGCCATAGAAACTGACCGTAGCGATGGGAATGTATGGTGGTTGCCATGGTAACTGACTGTAGCAACAGGAATGTATGATGTTTGCCATGGTAACTGACCATAGAAATGAGAATGTGTGATGGTTGCCATGGTAACTGGCCATAGCAATGGGAATGTATGATGGTTGCCATGGTAACCGACTATAGCAATAAGAATGTATGGTTATGTCCATGCTAACTGAACATAGCAACGGGATTTTATAATGGTTTCCATGGTAACTGACTATAGCAATGGAAATGTATGGTGGATGTGATAGTAACTGACTGTGGCAATGAGAATGCATGCTATTTGCTACAGTAACTGGTTGCCAACAGGACTTTATGATGGTTGCCATAGTAACTGACTATAGCAGTGGGAAGTATGATGGTTGCCATGGTAACTGACTGTAACAATAGGAATGTATGGTGGTTGCCATAGTAACCGGCCATAGTGATAGAAATGTATGATTGTTGCCATGTTAGCTGACTATAGCAATGGGAATGTGTGATGGTTACCATGGTAACTGACTATAGCAATGGGAATGTGTGATGGTTGTCATGGTAACTGACCGTAGCAGTGGGAAGTATAATAGTTGCCATGGTAACTGACCGTCACAATATGAATCTATGATGGTTGCCATAGTAACTGACTGTAAAAACAGGAATGTATTTTGGTTGCTATGGTAACCAACTGTACCAGTAGGAAGTGTGATGGTTACCATGGTAACCAACCATAGCAAGGAGAATGTATGATGGTTGCCATGGTAACTGACTGTAGAAATGAGAAGGTATGCTGGTTGCCATGGTAACCGACCATAGGAAGGAGAATGTATGATGGTTGCCATGGTAACCGACCATAGTCACGGGAATGTATGATGGTTGCCATGGTAACTGACTGTAGCAACAGAATGTATGATGGTTGCCATGGTAACTGACCAAAGCAACGCTAGTCTATGATGCTTACCGTGGTAACCGGCCATAGTAATGGGAATGTATGCTGGTTGCCTTGGTAACTGACCATTGCAGTGGGAATTATGCTGTTTGCCACAGTATCTGACTGTAGCAATGGGAACGTATTATGGTTGCCATGGTAACTGACCGTTGCAACATGACTATATGATGGTTGCCATGGTAACTGCTTTAGCAATGGGAATGTATGCTGGTTGCCATGGTAACCGACCGTAGCAATGGGAATGTATGATGGTTGCCATGGTATCCGACTGTACCAGTGGGAAATATGATAGCTGCCATGTTAAATGCCCATAGCAACGGGAATATATGCTGGTTACCATATTAACTGACCATAGCAGTGGGAATTATGATGGTTGCCCTGGTAACTGACAGTAGCAATGGGAATGTATTATGGTTTCCATGGTAACCGACTGTTGCAATGGGAATGTATGATGGTTGCCATGTGTACCAAGGTGAATTTATGCTGATACTTTTGGTCTGTGTTTGGCCCAGACAACTGGAATAGTTTTGTTCTTTCCCTGCCAAGTTTTGAGAAAACAAGCACTGATAAACGGGTACCTCGTCCTTGGAGAGAGAACTTCTTGTAGAAACTGTTTTATTGGTGTTCTGTGATTGGCTAATTGTCCTCCAAGGTTGCTTGAGGGAGAGACTGAGGAGGAGGAGGATGAAGGACGCCCCCAGACTCATTTGGAAAAGACCCCCCTAATACAGATAGTATTAGATAATATAATATAGATAGAAGACAACCTGGATGCATCCTCGATCCAAGCATTGGCACCTCATTGACTATGTTTTGGTGCAACAGAGAAATGTTCGCGATGTTCGTCATACCCGAGTGATGCCTAGTGCAGAATGTCAAACAGATCATCGCCTTGTGCGTTGTAAACTTAACAGGCTGTGAGGATCAGTGCCAGGGCATGGCCTGGGAAGTGTCTTGAGCATCCTCCTGTTTAACATGACCAGCTTTTTCATCCCCTTTTCTCTCTCTTTCCTCATACCCATTACTTCACAAAATACCGTGATCCCACCATTTCCCTTCCTTTGATTCTTCCCTAGAGATCCCACCACAAGTCTTGCCCAGTCCCCAAATGTGCTTTCTTGTTGCCCATCATAAGTATCAGACCCCAAACAGAATCCCCCATCTTTCAACTGGCAAGGTCATCCTGGGAGGCTCTGCCATTGAGCCATTTGGTGAGACTTTCACACAGAGATGTTGGAACTTTATTTGAATTGATTTTTTACCTTTTGGGTTTTCAGTGGCTTCTCCAAAAACATGGTAATTCATGTCCTAGCAATAAAAATTCTTTGGAGAAGGAGTTTGGGACTCAAATAATCACAGAATGGTTTGGCTGGAAGGGACATAAAAACTCACGTGGTCCAAGTTTTCACTAGTTTACGCTGCTCTAAGTTCCTGACCTTGGAAAAATTCAGGGATGGGACATCCTCTTCTGTTGCAGTTCTTGCAAAATTGGTAAGTATTTCTTCATTTTATCCAATATAAAGCT
Source organism: Neopelma chrysocephalum (assembly GCF_003984885.1). Classification (NCBI taxonomy): domain Eukaryota; kingdom Metazoa; phylum Chordata; class Aves; order Passeriformes; family Pipridae; genus Neopelma; species Neopelma chrysocephalum. The sequence goes on from NW_020923689.1 coordinate 13,265, forward strand.
CCCCTATTTCAGTTCAAAGCCATTGCCCCGTTTTCTGCCACTACAGACCTTGGTAAAACGTATCCCTGTGACTATCTTAGACCATGTTTTCAACGGCAGACACCTTGGAGAGTGCTCAGAGATGTCCCAGGAAGGGGTTTGGAGGTCTCAGACATATGACCACTCTACAGGGGCAAAAGAGTTGTTGGTTCAGTGGTGTGCAGACAGAGGACAGTAGAGAAGAACCCTGGGAGTGCTTGAAGATTTGCTTCAGAGACGGGTGGATGCTTTTCTCATAGCAGAAAAACAGCACGGGAAAGAAAGAATTAATGCCAAGTGCAGATGGGGAGGTCCAGACTGGCATGAGGAGAAAAGAATTTCACTCCAAGGGCAGTGCTGTGGTGGAATACATCACCCAGGAGGAGTCTGGATGAACCCAAGGCTTTGTGTGTGCAGGAAGAGCCAGGGAGGACACAGAGATGTCAGTGCAGGAAGGTGCCAGCCAGGTGGGGCAGCCGGGGGGATGACAACAGCCTGCAGGGAAAGGGGCAGGGCATGGACACCGTAGGACAGCCTGGGCTGGAGAGGAGACAGGGAGGGGGAGAAGCTGAAAGGCCCTGCCAGAGCCACCTTCTGCAGGCCTTTGGCCATGGCTGCTGTCTGTGGCCCTGATGCCAGGAGGAGACAAGTGGCCCTTGCAGCCCTGGGGCCTCATGGCCTCCTTGTCCCTGCTCAGCAGCCTGGCAGGTGCCACCCCATGGTCCTGCCCTTGGCATTGCACATCCCACATCCCAGTGCCCCAGGAAGAGCCCTGAGGAATGAGGCAGGGACAGGATCTGCCTTCCCAGGGGCTGAGGGTCAGGGCTTGGCCCTCTGGATTAAGGAAACAGGTCAATGTTTATTCAACATCAGAGCCACCTTTCCCTTGCTTGTCCATCCTTGTCATCACTGTCTGCAGTTTTCTGCTCTAACTGGAACCTGGGGACACGTTCTCAGTTGTGTCCCTCAGTGAGACTCATTAGCACTACAAGAAACTTTAGTGTTTCAATCTCACTTTGACTTCTTGAGAAGTTGTTTGAACTTCCTCTCAGGGACTGAGTCTCATGTAAACAACACCAAACCCCCCTGAGGGTCATGAAATACCTGGGGCTGTTGCTGTGCTGCTGAGCTGGGCCGGGCTCCTGGCACACAGGGAGCTCCTGGCAAGCAAGAAGAGCTTCAAAGAGACAGCTCTGCTGGTGAGCAGCTCCTCTGCACAGCCCAGCAGGGCTGAGGGCACTGCCAGGGCAGCTCAGGGACACCAGCAGGGCACACACAGAGCTTCCAGGGGCTCAGCACTGGCAGGAGGGCTGAGAGCTCCCTGCAGGAGGAATCTTGGCAGGGCTGCACACGGTGAGTCTGTGGCTGCAGGGCAGTGCAGGGGCAGCTCCTGGAGGCATCTCCTAAAGCTGGTCCAGCCCCAGCTGATGGGATGGGGGAGCAGGGGCTGTTTTGGGGCAGTTTGGAAGAGCTGTGAAGCCGGGGGTGCAGCCAGGGGTGCCCAGAGCTGTGGGGCAGAGCAGGGTCCTGCAGCCCAGGGTGCTGTGCTGGGCAGGGACTCTGCTGCCTGCCAGGGGCAGCTCTCAGCCGGCCCGGGGAGCTGCTCCCAGGCCTGGGGCACAAGGGCTGTGGGCAAGGAGCAAACCTGGCAGGGGAGGGAGGATCTTTTCCATGTCTCTGTGTTGCAGGTTCACACCTGCTCACAGCTCCACACCACTACACCATATTGAATGGAGAATTTTTTGCAAAGCTCACAAAAGACAGGGGTTACAGGAAAGGAATTAGTCCTGAGGTGTGTTTCCTGCTTAGGCATTGTAGCATAGACATTGTTCTCTCAGTTCAGAAGGCTGCACTGGAATTCAAACTCTTTTCCTCTCAGAGATGAATATTTCAGGCAGGATCAGAAATGAGCACAGGATCCTGGGCAGTGCTGAGCCTTCCCTTGGGGGTGAGCACTCTCCTGTCCCAGCCCTTGGCTTCTCTGTGGGAGGGCTCCTGTCCTGCTCTGTCCAGCACAGCTGCACCTCTGGGCTGGCACAGGGGACACTTCACAGAGCTGCCCTTTGAGGCAGCGCTGCCCTGCTCTCAGCACAGATCTTGGTGGGGTTTTTAAAGATGAATCTGAGTGTGAAGTCCTCTTCAAGGCAGCCCAAGGGAAAGTGCAGGGCAGATGGGAAACAGACTGAGAGGCACTGCAGCTCTCCTGGCTCTGCAATAAGCAAGGGAGAGCTCAGCCCTTCTGCCTGTCCTGTCTCAACCCTCTTCAGATTTCTAGTCAGAAAAATTTGACCCTAAAAAACCATCCCCCAGATGTTACGACTGAAACCAAAAAACCCAGTCAAAATTATTTTGAAGACACACTGTGCCTCTCTTCTGCATCCCAAATTGTTCCAAGACAACAGTACAGGAATTTAATTTTCCATAAAAACTGGGTTCCATGTGACATCCCCTGTGATCATGAGAGCTGTCCCAAACCAGCTCCATGTCTGCACTGCAGCAGAGCAAAGCTGAGTCCTTGGCAGCACATGGCCAGAGCTCCTGCTCCTCACAGCACCTTCAGAGAGCACAAACGAGAGAAAAGAAATGTCTTGACTTGGAGGGGATTTCCCTGAAAACTGCACTGGTTTTGCTGACAGGGGGCTGTCCTAATTGTTCCCTGTGCTTTCCTTTTCTGAACAGATCCTGTGCCAAGGAGCAGCAAATGTCCAACAGCAGCTCCCTCACCCAGTTCCTCCTCCTGGCATTTGCAGACAGGCGGGAGCTGCAGCTCCTGCACTTCTGGCTCTTCCTGGGCATCTCTCTGGCTGCCCTCCTGGCCAACGGCCTCATCCTCAGCACCGTAGCCTGTGACCACCACCTGCACACCCCCATGGGCTTCTTCCTG
>NW_020923690.1:0-5204 GCF_003984885.1 Neopelma chrysocephalum
TTCTCAAAAGCATCAGCAGCGTTATAAATGGTCTGTCTCCAGGCCTCCCGATTAGAGGCCAGAGTGGACCAGTTATGGTGATCAATATGCCCGAGGCTGAGTTGTTGCTTCAGGGAGTCCTTGTATCTTTTCTTTGGAGCTCCTCTCTTGCGGCAGCCAGTGGCAAGTTCACCATAGAGCAGGATCTTAGGGAGGCGGTGGTCCTTCATCCTAGAGATGTGCCCTGCCCATCGCAGTTGCGTTCTCAGGAGCATGGCCTCAATACTCGTAATTGCTGCCTGTTCGAGAACAGATGTATTGGTCACATAGTCTGACCAGTGGATGTTAAGGATTGTACGGAGGCAGCGTTGATGGAAGCGTTCTAGGAGACGCAGGTGGTGGCGGTAGATGACCCATGATTCGGAACCATATAAAAGAGTAGACAGCACTATGGCTCTGTAAACACTGATCTTGGTGCTTTTCTTCAAGTGTTTATTACGCCAAACTCGTTTATGGAGTTTTCCAAAAGCATTATAGGCCTTCGCTAACCTGTTGTCTATCTCCCCATCAATCTTACCATCTGAGGAGATGAGGCTGCCTAGGTAATTAAACTGTTGGACTGAATTGAGTTCTGACTGGCCGATGGTGATGTGGGGACGGTGGGGGACTTCCTGAGGTGCAGGCTGATGGAGAACTTCTGTCTTCTTTAAGCTGACTTCCAGCCCAAAGAGCTCAGCAGCCTCTGCAAAGCAGGATGTTAAACGCTGCAGAGCTACTTCTGTGTGGGCAACAAGGGCGGCGTCATCAGCATAGAGCAGCTCCCGGACAAGATGGTTTAGGGTCTTAGTATGGGCCTTCAGTCGCCTTAGGTTGAATAGGCTTCCATCAGTACGATATCGAATGTAGATACCGTCCTGATCATCGAGGTCTGCCGAGGCCCTTTGAAGCATCATACTGAAAAAGACTGTGAATAGGGTAGGAGCGAGAACGCAGCCTTGTTTCACACCATTCTTTATTAGAAAGGGCTCAGAAAGTGTGTTGCCATATCTGACTTGGCCGTGTTGATCCTCATGAAGTGAGATGATCATTTTAAGGAACTTGGGGGGACAACCTAAACGTTCCAAAATCTGCCAAAGACCTTTTCTGCTCACAGTATCGAAAGCCTTGGTGAGGTCGACAAAGGTTACATAGAGACCTTTGTTCTGTTCCCTACACTTCTCTTGCAGTTGTCTGAGAACAAATATCATGTCTGTGGTGCTCCTGTTGGCTCTGAAGCCACACTGACTTTCAGGTAGAATTTCTTCTGCTATAGCGGGTATTAGTCTGTTCAGGAGTATTCTTGCCAAGATTTTGCCAGCAATGGAGAGCAGAGTAATACCACGGTAATTTGAACAGTCTGATTTAGTACCTTTCATCTTATACAAGGTGATGATGACTGCATCACGAAGGTCTGAAGGTAGTTCGCCTAGTTCCCAACAGCGCACCACAAGCTCATGAAATTTAGCATGGAGTGCAAGGCCCCCATGTTTCCAGACTTCAGGTGGAATTCCATCAACCCCAGCTGCCTTGCCGATTTTCACCTGCTGTATGGCCTTGAGGGTTTCTCCTAGAGTGGGGGCAGTATCCAATTCGTATTTCACCGGTTGTTGTGTGATGGACTGAATTGCTGAGTCTTGTACTACACGGTTGGTACTGAAAAGAGTCTGAAAGTGTTCAGACCATCTATTCAGAATGGAGGTTTGATCTGTCAGAAGCGTTTGACCATCTGCACTGAGTAGTGGGCTTTGGACTTGGTATGTAGGCCCGTATGCTGTTTTCAGGGCCTCATAGAATCCTTTGTGATCCCCTGTATCTGCACAAAGTTGAGTTTTTGCAGCTAGATCGGTCCACCATTTGTTCTGGATGTCACGGAGTTTCTGTTGGAGCTTGCTGCAAGCAAGACGAAAGGCTGCTTTTCTAGCGTGACAGGAAGGCAGTGCAAGGTGTGCTTGGTGGGCGGTTCTCTTCTTCCTCAACAATTCCTGGATTTCTTGATTATTTTCATCAAACCAGTCCTTGTTCTTCTTGAGGGAGAACCCTAAGGATTCTTCAGAGGATTGCAGGATGCTACTTTTAATATGCTGCCAAATTGTTTCGGGAGAGGAAACTGCAGAATCTGTGGAATGGTTATCAAGCTTAGTTTGAAGGTTTGCCCGGAATCTTTCTCTTACTGTGGCTGATTGGAGATCGTTAACTTGGAGTCTTCTCCTTGGGATACTGCCCCTCTTGGGTTTGAATTTGAGATAAAGGTTGAGTTTACAGCGCACAAGCCGATGGTCTGTTTGACATTCTGCGCTGGGCATCACGCGGGTATGGAGGACATCGCGGACATCTCTCTGTCGCACCAAGACATAATCAATGAGGTGCCAATGCTTAGACCTGGGGTGCATCCAGGTTGTCTTCAGACTATTTTTCTGCTGAAAGATAGTATTGGTGATGGTGAACTGTTGCTCCGCACAGAATTCTAGCAGAAGTCGACCATTATCGTTGCAGTTTCCAACACCATGCTTGCCTAATACTCCTTTCCAGGCTTCAAAATTCTTACCTACTCTGGCGTTGAAATCACCAAGGATAATGATCTTATCATCTGCGGGCACCTTTTGGGTAAGGCAGCGCAGGTCAGAGTAAAATTTATCTTTTTCAGCAGGGTCAGCTTGGAGAGTTGGGGCATATATACTGAAGATGACAACGTGTTGCTTGTTGTTTAGTGGAAGGCGTAGGGAGATAATGCGGTCAGAGTGACCTGTCGGCAGATTTTCGAGTTTAGGGACAATGGAGTTTTTGATCATGAAGCCGACACCTGAGAGATTTTTTTCGGTTCTGGGCTTACCTGACCAGAAGAGTGTGTAACCGGCACCATGTTCTCTGAGGCTGCCTTCCTCGTGAAGGCGAACTTCACTGAGAGCAGCAATGTCGATGTTGAGACGAGCCAGTTCATGGGCAATTAGGGCAGAACGTCGCTCAGGACGTCCACTATTGGCAGAATCGAGCATGGTTCTGATGTTCCAACATGCTAGAGTTAATTTGAGTACACCTTTGGAGGCAGGTGCATGCCTTTGACTTTTGCTCTTTGTGCGACCGCATTGGAAGAAGATGCCCGTCGGTCTGCGGTTAACCAACCGGGTGAAGGTGGAGATGAGCTTTGTTTAGGCCACCTTTTCTAGGCCCCTCTCCGAGTGGAGCAAGCAGTGCTGTCCTTGAAAAGGCTGCTTGGTCGTTCAGGGTGCTGCCCCAAGAGACTCTCATCTCCGTCAGTCTCAAATGACCAATATCCTGAACCGCCTGCATGCAGGGTTGAGTCTGCGGCTCCCAGTGCATCTTTCACCTACCGTTTCGACCCTCGCCCGTCGCTACAGGACTTTTTGCATGTGGGTAAAGCCTTCAAGCCTGCGCAATGGATTTTTTAGGTGAGATGCAGTATGCGCGGAACTGAACCCACCCTTTAATCCTGAGGTTCATCTGCCAGGGCCGAGCAAGCTTGGACGGTGGCAGCGAGGTCCTCAGGACGTAGGTTTGATTAGAGTGACCTTCTCTGAGATGGATGGCCTTCCAGGGCTAAGCGAGCTCCATCTGCCCGGGTTTGGGATGAGAGTTGTCCTTCTCCTAGGATGACTGCCAGAAGGCTAATGAGCTCATCCTGCCCAGGGATGTAGTTTATCTGGTCCTATGGTTTTGACCTGTCTGGCATGGGCGACCCTACCGAAGGCATGAACCCTCGCCAGCATAGCTCGCAACCACACAGGGGTACATAGGCTACGTTCCTGTTAGAACGATTTGGGCAAGTCTTTTATTTCCAGTAACAACCCTTTGTCCTGCCCACTCTTTCAGGTTGTAACAGAGCAAAGCAAATATATCCAGAACATGCCAAACCTGGGCAGTAGCCGCAGGAGAGCCAAAACGAAAGAAATAAATAGACAAACAAACAAACAAACAAACAAACAAACAAACAAACTGACCAACCGTTCTGGCCCCCGTACCTGTCCAAGGCTGAGGTACCTTACAAGGCCCCAGCCTGGCCGGGACCCCCATCAATCAAAAGAACCCTCTGTCCACCCAGACCTTATCCTTCCCCCACTGTGTTACCACAAATTCCAGGTGCACTGCTCACATGTGATGTGATGTTTCAATACGGGACAGCCCTGCTCTCCCACCCGCCAGTCGAAGGACCCCCATGGCCAGCTCAACACCCATCCCTCTGCTCCGTCCCCCTCCCCCTCTCCCTCCCTCCCCAAACCTGGAACGGCAAACCTCTGTGTGCTCCGAAGCTGTGCTCTCATCTTCCACGGGGGTGCAGTGCTCGCTGGCAAGGCTCCCCCTTTCTCTCCTTTCTCCTGCCGCGGCCTTGCCTGGGGTCCAAAACAGCGCGCGCGGAGCGCGCGCGGCGCGAAGCCCCCGGGCCAGCGCGGCGTCCTGCACAGCGCCTGCAGCAGCCCCCGAGCCGAGCGGGGACCCGCATGGCGTGTTCAGGGCCACCGGCCAGGCGCGGAGCTCCGTGCGCGCAGCGCGGAAGTTTCCCGCCCGCGCGAAGCCCCCGGGCCGGCGCGGCGTCCTGCACAGCGCCTGCAGCAGCCCCCGAGCCCAGCGGGGTCCCGCATGGCGTGTTCAGGGCCACCGGCCAGGCCTTTCCAAAAAGAACCAGGATCTCTAGGCGACTTCTGCAGGGGGCAGGACTATCCCCTTTTGTCTTCCCTTCTTCACCTTTTCCCGCTCTTTGCCACCCCTGCGTCTCCCGTGGAGAGGGAGGGAGGGAGGGGGAGGAGGGGGAATAGAGGTTGGGTTCATTCGGAGAAAAATCAAGAAGAGGAGTTAAATTGCCTTTGCTCTCCTCATGTCGCAACTTTAGCTATGTGGTTTGCAGAAAAAGAATGATACATAGGAGGAGAGGAACAGCTGCAGATGGACACGTTTTGGGGAGGGGGGGAGGGGGAGAAGGTGGTGGTGTAAAACAGGGGAGAAGACAGACAGTACCCCCACTGCACCGCCTAACTCTGCGGCCGCCGCTACCAGCCCACCGCCCCCCCCCGGGCTCAGCACTGCTGCAGGCACGCTGCTTGAAGAAGGGGGAGGGATCCCCCCCCTTCATACCGCTCGGGACCATGGCTGTCAGCCGCGCGAGGGAAACAGACCCCCCCGCTGTCCGCTGCGCTGGCCCTTGGGGCCGCGGCCGCGCCACCCGTAGCCAGCGC
>NW_020923691.1:0-3806 GCF_003984885.1 Neopelma chrysocephalum
CATATTTAATCAGATTGGATCATAATCCATCCATTTTATTATCTTGTTCTTAGCATTTGTAAGGACCAAATGTTTCAATGAAGGATAAAAAAGCCACTGCTTAAAAACCTGCAATAAACAGAGATGGTATAAAGTTTCCCTAAATAGAGGAAATCTAAACCCTATCATTTAGAAATTGGCGTAACCACTAAGTAACAATGCCTGTATTTCTTATGAAATTTTTATTTATTATATATGAACATGACCAATTCCTCTATGCAACAAAAATTAGTTATTTTTATTATACCAGTAGCCTTTTATTGCTGCCTGAAGAAAGGGAATTTGTTATTCTTGGTGCTGATGGTAGTTGTTAGTACCCAGCCTTATGTCTAGGACTGGCAATGTCAGTATCTGTCGGGTATCTTTGACGACTAAAGGCTGCATTCAGACCGTTATTTAATCAAAAATCTCTCCAGGTGAGCACAAACCACTTCTGATTTTTGCTCAGTGATTGCATACTGTCCTGTTTATTTTGACCAGCAACTAAGATTTGCTAGTCCATGGGGGATTACTTTTGAATAGCTGCTAAAAAACCCAATCAAAGCAGTTTGATTAATTTCTGTCTAATTCTGGAATCTTCCTGAGCAGCTTTGCACAATTTTTGTGATGAAGAACAAGTCCTGTTTTGGAAGAGAGAGAGAAAGAATGCTGCCCATCCCCTTAAAGAAATATTTTCCCCATGAGTAACAACTGTGGAATGACATACACCTTTTTAATAGACTTTTAAAAGCTATCTGGAGACTTAGTAAAAAGCTTCCATGCCCAGTAGATAACAAAATGTTATATTAATTTTAGTGCTAGGCCTTAATTAAAAAGAAAACCATAAACTGTATAAATGGGCACTATATAGAATGATACAGCTTTGTGGAACCATTTAAGTCTCTTCATCACAAAGATTACAGAAATTAATAAGGGGACATAATTTGTGTAATAGTGTGCTAGACACAAGGCAGTCAATATATTTTTACCCTTTGAACAAGCAGTTGTTGCTGGGAGAGCACAGTTCCATCTTTCCAGGTAAACTCTTCCATAAGGGATAGTCCCCAACAAACAAGCCTGTTGTTAAGGCTGTGTCTGCAAATGAATTGTCTATAAACAAACTCAGCATCTGGCAGACATTCCAAGGTGAAAGCCAAACAGATGGCTAATTTAATATAATCTAAGTGACTTTGGATCAGATAAAGCAATTGAATTAACAGCACTTTAAATGAACGTATACCACACATTCTCACTGTGCCATTATAATAGGCACCTTTTTATATCTTGAAAATCATTGCTAATTGAAGTTTCATATGGTGAATGCTTATATCTGTAAGATGTACAGCTAAACAGCCTGAAAAAAATGCAGTTATAAGTAAAAGCAATCAGTGTTATAACGTTTAACTCCAATATAGTTATTTTCTTAAGAACTCCTCCAGACAATTTTTGAATCAAGAAATTTAGACTTCATACCATATGAACCCTTAAGCGCGTATGCAGCAGGCATAATTTATTATGCCTATGTATAGACATATATATATACTTTAACTCTGCATATATATGCACATATATATGCATATAAAGCATATACATATATATTCTGTAAGTTTGGGGTTTCAAGATAAGTGTTTGCAAAATCATAAAAAAACAAAACCAACAAAACAGAACAGGTTTTGAATTATAAGGGGATTTTAATTATTAGTAGTAGTTGTTATTTGTGACACTTTTTGAACTGGAATGCTATTTGATCTATAGCAAAGAAAATAAAAAATATTTTCTTTTAATTACTTTGTACTTCACAACTGCAATGAGAGGGTGAAACACTTCATGAATACTGAGCTGTACAGTTTGCACACAGGCAAAGGTAAATGCTTAAAGTTCCTTTGTATTTGTTTCTATATATACATGCAAGTTAGTTCTCTGTGCATTTTCTTATCCCTCTTCCAACAAAACTCTTTGTGACACTTGTACAAAATAGGTGAAAGGCAGATGTAACAGTTTGCATTGTACAAAAGAGAGGATGTTTGGGAAAGTAGCTCCTCAGCTTCTTTTCATTTCTCTCTCACTTGCACAGAACTCTGAAATCCCTGCCAAACCCACAATTGCATTATGCTCCAGAGTTAGACACATGATCTATTGGGGATGGATTAAATACTGGCCTGCAGTGCTGCATGATGTAAGGGAGAGCTCCTTCCTGGTACTCGGGAGCTCTGTGGGAATGACCTTAGGTCCCTGGGAAAAGGGCCATTCGCTGTCCTCTGGCAGCATCTGCCAACCCATGTGAAGTTCAAATAATAGGTAAATTCATGAACACAATTATAAAACTCAGATGCTGGCAATTGCAAGCGACTGATTTGATTACCTAGGGAGTCTCAGTTTTCTGTTTTTTGTTTTCCTATACACTGAAACCTCAAAAAAAACTTTCTGGTGTTCTGGCACAGGTAATGCCTTATGCCTTGCTGCTATTTACCTTCTAGAAAAGAAAATAATCTAAAAAAACCATTAACTTTTTCAAATGCCTAACTTTTTTTTTTTTTTAACATATGGCTTAACATCATTCACACATGGTAAGAAGCAAAGGAGCCCAAAGCAGGTGGAATTTTGTGAATTTTAATAATCAGTAAAAGAAGTCAAGCTTGCAGACTTGGCTTGTCTGTGTTATGGTCTCTAATGTGTGCCTGTCGCCTTATATTATTGAATACTCTTCAGATTTTATCAAATATTGTATTACAGCACTTCTCTTGCAGAAGGAAAATTTTCCTTCAAACTATACAATAATAATTTTACAATCTAAATGCATATATAATGAGCATGTAATGGATATATAAACATAAATACTTGTATTTTATTGAGATACAGACAAATTTATGAGTACAGGCCTGGGTCTGCCACTAACCCCTATCATAAAATACTATGTTCTTTTCAACAAAAATATGTGAACTCTTGTCAAAATCTGAGATTTTAGAGCTGCCTGTGGAAGATTGTCAGCCCTTAGGTACAAATCTAGTCAGAAGAACCAACATAGATAACTCAAAAAAAAAATTAAAAAGTAATTTTCCTCACTCTAGACACGCCCAAATCAGGATATTCAGACATGAGGCTTTACCAAGAAGACTTCCAACCATTCTTTAGTGGAAAGTAAAACACCCTTTAAAATGCAATTCATAGCTGCATAACTATGAGGAAAATATTCTTTTTAATCTACAGCAAATTGAATTACAAGTTAGTATTTTCCTTTTCTCTTTTCTTTCAATAATGGTAATTGTTGCAGTCTAAATCTTATGGGCAAAGGAGAAAGCTCTTTTACACAAAACAAAGAATTTACTGTAGATTAGCAGTCTACCAAAACCACAACAAATAGTTTTTATTAGTCCAGCTGTGATGATATGAGCTCTTCTAGTCAAACTCAAATTGTTGCAGAAAAGCCTCACTATTAATACATTTATATATGTACGTATACAGATTTATATGTGTGTATATATATATATATATATATTTGAGCTTCTTATACATGTGAGCAACTTTTTCCCTGGTTCTATGGGATGCTCCCTCCACCTCATAGGTAATGGGACGACAATTTGAGTGAGCTTCAGGAATAAAAGAATAAAAAGTGGGTCACAGTGAACTGGTAATATCTTCATTGTGTGGAATATGATGTTGGTTGTGGTGGTTTGTTCCTCTCCAGTCTTGGGTCCACTTGGCATTATTCCTACACATTTTCTGACAGTTTCTTGCTTGATCTTACCTGTTGCAGGGTTCAAATTGTGAACAATTTCCATTGCATTTCT
>NW_020923692.1:0-3168 GCF_003984885.1 Neopelma chrysocephalum
TGGGGTGTGGGATGTGCTGGGAGGGACCAGACCTTTGGTGCAGCACTTTTGGGGTGGGTTTGGAAGCAGCTTTGTTGCCCCAAAATTCTGGGGCTGGGACCACCAGCACTGTCGTGGTGCTGGCCAAGCCCCGAGCCACCCCCAGGACTGCTGGAGCCAGACACGTGGTTCCTGCCTTCTGGAAAACCAGCTCCACCCTCATGGCTCGTGGAATTGGCCTCTGATGCAGGTTCCCTCAAAAGTAGGGAGGGTTTAGAGTGGTTTTTGGGGTGCATCCAGCTCCCTTGGCACACGAGTCTGTTCCCAGGGCCGGGCCGACGGTTCTCGGAGCGTCGCCGCGTTTGTGGCTCCTCGTTTGATCCAGGAGCTGTGGCTTTCCAGGCAGTCTGGAGGCTGGAGCAGCCTCAGCACAGATAACCTGTTTGCTTTGTCCTCTGGCCAACCCCAACAGGAAAATCCAGTTCCTTGGAGATCCCTAACAAGGGGAAGGTAGGAGGGGTTGGGCTGTGGAAGCCCCTCGTGTCCTGGGTGAGGAGGAGGAGGAGGAGGAGGAGGAGGAGGAGGAGGGTGTCACAGGGGAAGGCTCAGCAGCCTTTAATCCCTGCTCTGCACTGCTCAGGGATGAGTTTTGGTGCCGGTTCTGTTGGATGAAGGTTGTTTCAGATTCCCTGGAAGTGGCTGAGGGAACCTGGCACTGTGAGTCAGGGAAGAGCCGGAGGCTCCCGAGGAGGGAGGTGGTTGGTCAGGTCTGGGATCCTTGGGGCCTTGTCAGCTTTTTGGGAAGTGCAGCTTGGTGGTTGCTCTGCTGGATGATGGGATTGTCCATGGAGACAATTCCTGCAGGAGCTGGGCAAAGCCGAAACTCTCTCCCTGACAGGGCCTAAAGTTTCTCCTGAGCTTGTAAGTTTTTTGCTACGAATTTTCCCTTCTCCTTGAAGGGAAATGCTCGAGTCCAGGAGGGAATGAGGCCTTGCAGTTCCAAATAAGCATCCCAGGCAAACAGTGGGACACAGGGAATAAAGCAAACCCCCTGTTTCTCTGGACTCAGGGCCTCATTCCAGTTGGATCCCTGCAAGGCCTGACCTCGAGGGATCCACTCCAGGTGTAATTCCAGTCCTGAACATGGTTTTCCTGTTGCAGGGAGGCTCCATATGTTGTTTTGGTGGCAACTGTGGAGATTTGGGAAATAAAACTGAGAAGGAAACGAGGTGCTGCTTGTTGGATTGCTGATTTCCCAGTGTGACAGGATATTTCACCTTCTGCTAATGCCAGGAATGTCCCTGGGATGGGACAGCAGGCTCTGCCTGGAAGCAGTACCTGGGAAACTGGGTGAAGAGGCAAAACTGTCTTTAATTGCACCTAATTAAGGTGGTGCTTGATGGTTTGGGTGCTCCCAGTCAGGGAGGACTGGGACGGTTTCAGAACCGGCCCTGGTTTTATGGGAATAAATTCCACGACTCCCAAGGGCTCCCAGCTCGGGAGCCTTCTGCCAGCACCACATTCCCTTGAAATGTAGGGCTGGTGAAGGTGGAAGATGCAGGGTCACTGAAGACACTGTGCTGGTTGTCTGGGGTGTGACAGCTCCTCCTGTGTCCCGTGCAGGCTCCTCTCCAAGATCCTGATGGAATGTGAAGACGCGGATGAGATCGAGTACCTGGTGGACGGCTCCTGGTGTCCCATCCGAGCTGAGAAGGAGAGGAGCTGCAGCCCCCAGTGCCCAATCTTAGTTCTAGGTGAGTCTCCATGGGGATAAAGGCTTGAAATCCCTGTAGGAAATCACAGAATTCCGGAATGATTTGGGTTGGAAGGGACTTTCCAGCCCATCCAGTGCCACCCCCTGCCATGGGCAGGGACACTTCTCACTATCCCAGGTTGCTCCAACCTGGCCTTGGACACTTCCAGGGATGGGGCAGCCACAACTTCTCTGGAAAATCCATTTCAGTGCCTCACCACCTTCCCAGGGAATAATTCCTTCCCAATATCCCACCTGCCCTCTGGCAGTGGGAAGCCATTCCCTGTGTCCTGTCCCTCCAGCCCTTGTCCCAAGTCCCTCTCCAGCTCTTCTGGAGCCCCTTCAGGCCCTGGAAGGGGTTTAAGGTCTCCTTGGAATCTTTTCTTCTCCATCCTGGCCTTGGACACTTCCAGGGATGGAGCAGCCACAGCTTCTCTGGGAATTCCATTCCAGGCCCTCCTCATCCTCACAGGGAGGAATTCCTTCCCGATATCCCACCCAAATTTCCCCTCTTTCACTTTGAAGCCATTCCCTGTGTCCTCTCCCTCCATCCCTTGTCCTAAGTCCCTCTCCAGCTCTCCTGGAGCCCCTTTCGGCCCTGGAAGGGGCTCTCAGGTTTCCCTGGAGCCTTCCCTCCTCCATGCTGACCATCCAGGAGCGTTGGATCATCCCCTGCCCCGTGTTTCACTCCCTCCTCTCTCCCCCCACCCTCTCCAGGCTCCTCGGATGTGAACGGGCTCCTTCCCCCCCCCGCCGGCAACGGCGAGAACGGCAAAGCCCCCGCGGATGTCGTGGATTTAACACTGGACAGCTCATCCTCCGAGGAAGAGGAGGAGGAGGACGAGGAAGAGGATGATGACGACGAGGGACCCCAACCCAAACGACGCTGCTCTTACGAGAAAGGTTTAGTCTCTGCCTGCTGACGTGGCTCCGCATCCCGACGGACACACTTGAATACTCTGGTGCTTATTAAACTGGAGGAAAGGGGGAGAAACGTCCTCTCCCACCTCATCTCCCTCCCTCCCTCATCTCCTCTGACTTTCCTATTCCGAATTATTCATTAAAACGAGAGAGAAAAAAAAAAAGAAAAAAAAAACCACAAAACGCGACAAAAAAAAAAACAAAAACAAACCACAAACAAACCATTTTGAGCTGCTTCTTGGTTGGAAAACGACCCCACTCAGAGCCTGACCCTGAACTGGAGCCTGAAGGAAGGAAAGTGTCTTAAGCCAGGCAGGATCCTCCCTCCCCTGGATGCCAGGATCAAGGGAGTTCACCTGCACACCTCCAGGACACCCAGCCCTGCATCTCCAAAGCCGTGGGCAGTTTGATCCTCTTGTTAAATAACCATTCCTTAATTAATCTAAAGGTTTTGCTGGGGGTGGGGGAGGGAGGGGGAGGGGGGAGGGCAGGGTTTGTGTGTGAGGGGGGGGGGG
>NW_020923692.1:6168-8352 GCF_003984885.1 Neopelma chrysocephalum
CTGGATGGACACAGGACAGTGGGGGGGTCAGCCCGGGGGTCTGGGGGTCTGGCTGGTTGCCTGTGGGGTGGGGATGGCACGGGGTGGTGGGGTGGGCACAGCAGTGCCTGGTACAGGGCTGAACCCTGGCACAGGGCTGGGCATCACTTGCTGTGGGGTTGGGCACTGGTTTGGGGTCAAACATCAGTGCAGGGCTTGAGCATCACCTGGCACGAGGCCGAGCCTTGCCTGGTGTGGGGCTGGGCACTGGTACGGGGCTGAGAATCAACTGGTGTGGGGTCAAGCAGCCCCTGGTGTGGGGCTGAGCATGAGGACAGGCCAAGCATCAGATGGGACTGGGGCTGAGCATGTCCCAGTACAGGATTGAGCACCTCCCAGTATGGGATTGAGCACTGGTAAGGGTCAAGCATCATCCAATATAGAGCTGAACATCACCCAGGATGGGGTCAAGCACTGCCCAGGATGGGGTCAAGCATCAATACAGGGCTGAGCATCATCCACTGCAGGGCTGGGCATGGGTACGGGGGTCTGAGCATGAGTTTGGGGTCTGAGTAGGGCTGTGGGGTCACACATTGCCTGGGACAGGGTCTGAGCAGGGCTGTGGGGTCACACATTGCCTGGGACAGGGTCTGAGCAGGGCTGGGGGGTCACACATTGCCCAGCCCAGGTCCAGCTGGCTCCTGCAGGGGCAGCACAGCCCCAGTTTGCCGGAGCCAGGGAAGGGCAGTTGGAGCCAGGGAAGGGCAGCTGGAGCACCAGGAGCCAGGGAAGGGCAGTTGCAGCAGAAGGAGCCAGGGAAGGGCAGTTGGAGCAGAAGGAGCCAGGGAAGGGCAGTTGCAGCAGGGCCAGGGAAGGGCAGCTGGAGCAGAAGGAGCCAGGGAAGGGCAGCTGGAGCAGAAGGAGCCAGGGAAGGGCAGTTGGAGCAGCCAGGCCTGGGAAGGGCAGTTGCAGCAGCCGGGCCCGGGGCCAGCAGGGCCACGTGAGCCGCTGCTGCTTCCTGGAGGAAAAAACCCAGGCCCGAAGCGCGTGGCGAGGGAGAGACGAGCCCCTCCCGCCCCCACAAGGGACCTGCTTCACCCTGCCCTTGATCCAGCCCCATCCCTCTCTCCTCTCCTGTATGGAACACGCCGATCCAGACCCCGCTGGGCCCCTAAAAAACCCTAAACCTCCAGGGAAGGATGGGAAACCCCAACCAAGGTCGTGCCCACCTCCAAGGGGTGGCCTGGATGGAACCCCAGTGGCACAGCAAAAGTGGCCTTTGGAAATTCAAATTGTTTCATGTTATAAACCCCCCCTCCCCTCTCTCTCTTTCTCTCTTTCTCTCTCTGTGCCTTTCCTTCCTTATCGGAGCTGCTGCTCCTCCCCCTGTGACCGTGCAGGAACCAGGAAGCAGCAGGAGCACGAAGGGGTGGGAATGCAGGGGGTGGCCGGGAACACCCGGCTCAAACAGCCCCGGCTCGTCCTCCTGCCTCGCCCCAAAACCCCCCCCCAGTTCCGGAGCAGGGGCTGTTTGTCCCCACTTGGCTCCCCCGTTTCCAGGCTCTCTGACTCATGGAATGGGGAAGGGATTTGTTTTCCTGCTGGGATGGTGAGGATGGGGTAGGAATGCTGAGGATTAATAAAATCGAGGGGACATCAAGCTCAGGGCAGGACATGTGACAGGGAACAGCAAGGCCGAGCCTGTCCCCATCCAGGCTTCTCCATGCCCAAACCCCTGGCGTGGGAAGAAGCAGGAGGCTGTGTTTTGCCTGGAATGGGGGGTTTTAGGGAAGCACCTTGTTTATAGGGGCTGGGAGACAGTGCCAGGCCCTCCCAGGAGCCAGCAGGGAGCAGGTCCCCATCCAAAACCCACGGAACGGGGGCAAGATGGAAAAGGGAAGGGGTGGCACTGCCCCACGGGCCTCCCCTGCCAAAAATCCCTGTGTTTCCCCCCGTCTCCCCCTTGCCACCATTCCCAGTGGCACCAGCTGCCAGGCACCCCCTGGCACTCGCACATCCCGCTGCTCCTGAGCACACCAGGCCCCCGGATCCGGCTCGGGGGGGTGTGGGAGCAGCACCCCGGGCCCCCGGAGCAGGGAGGTGCCGCGTGGCAGGGCCGGGGGAGCAGGGGAGGGAGGGTTGGCATCCTGCCCCCGCCATTATCTGCATTCCTCAGCTCTCCAACGTGGGCTGGGCGCGGCCCTG
>NW_020923693.1:0-3643 GCF_003984885.1 Neopelma chrysocephalum
TTGGGTTTATGAGCCTGGGTCAGGAGATAAACAGCCCGTCCTGGAGAGGCTGGAGCATCCTTCGGAGAGGCCTCTGCCTCTCACATGAACTGGGCAGATAATCCCATTCCAAGAGCAGGAGAGGACTCTGCGAATGGACACTGGAGGCTCTCAGGGAAAGGTGGCTTTAAACAAACTGGGTCGAGGGTTTGAGGAGCCTTTCAAGTCGAAATGCCCTTTGACATGGAGAACTGCAGTGAAGAGAGGATCGCTCAGAGACCTGGATGTTTCTAGCACATTAACCTTTGGGATTGATTGTTTAGAACAAATAACTCTCAAAAGTTGGAGGAAGTCCTTTGGAATTTTTTTTGCTGCTCCTCAGCTCTCTCTGGGCTTTCTAAGGCCTGTAGCAAAAAAAAAACAACAACAACAAAAAAAACCCAAACCAAAAAAAAAAAAAGAAAAACCCACAGGGCAAACAAAACAAAAATGAGGGGTAGAAAAGCAAAGAAAAGAAAAAAGGAGGCAGTATGGACCAAAATGTCAAGAAATCTTTCGATCTAGCATTAAGTGGTTCTGTGACAAGCCATGCCTGATGTGGTGTCATCTCTTACTAGAAACAGGCATGCTTAGCTGGGATCAGATGATAAGAGGATGTGAAGTCTTCCCTTTCACTTCACTCCATCATAAAACAATCAAAATACAGGGCCATGTCATGTCATCAGGTTTTTAAGCAGACCTCCCCTTTGAGATCTCCTAAAACTTGGTGGGATGATCTGAGTCACTGAAACTGAGCTCACTGCACTACTGAGAAGTCAGAAGCAGCACCTGAAAGCTCACGTTTTCCAACTGCCTGAAAGAATAACTTGATTTCTAGCAGGTGACAATTGTCCATTTTACACGAAGCTATCCTTTTCCTTCTCCCCTCCTGATTATTGAGCCCAGCTCTTGGATCAGCATCGCCCCTTCGGCAGGCAGCACGCTGAAGTGCTGCGCTCGGAGTTATTGAACTTTAAACTACAGACTAAGAAACTGAGTACGGAATCAAAAAAATGCAGTTTATTATTGTAGATTATTCTCTCTTTTGATATAACCATAGAGTTGAAAATGAAAGAAAAGCACATAGGAACATCACACGTGGTTAGTTAGTAACTCAAGATATAAAACAATTTTGCACAGCAAAATATGTAAAAGAAAAAGTAACTGACAAGATTTTTTTATATTTATTGTGGTAAGATTTACTTTCCATTTTTTTTTTAAAAGACAGGATATCAGTCCCTGAAAATAAAATTTACTGATTATTGCCTTTAAAACTGTGGAATTTTTGAAGTTACAGAAAATCCAGTTCTGCACCACAATACAACTGTAAAAAAATCTGCATCATTTTAAAACTGTGCAGTAATGCCATCTTTATAACTGCATAAATTGTATTAGCGTTCTAAACAGGTTCGTAAATTTTTTTTGTTGTTTTTGTATTATATGCTTGCAGGTTATATCTTAGTGCAATTCAGTCCCAAATACTTCAATTTTGAAAAAAAAAAAAAACAACCCATACATTTTTAATGTAAAATACCCCTATAGATATAAACAGGGGTGCCTCCCCCTTTTAATACTTTGGTTTTCAAATACAGTCAGTGGTATAGCAAGGACTACATATACCCAACTTATATTTAAGTTGCAAGCACATGCTGCATAAACTACTTTTTAAAACAGTCCCGTTGCAAATTCTACCCCCCTTTACATCACGACAGTAAACAATTTAGTGCATCAATCTTTAAAAAAAAAAATCTACATCTAAACAGACCTAACTCTTTCGAATTTATCTATAACATTCCTTTATCTGTAGCATACATTTTAACTGGGCTAACAGATGACAGAAACTAGAATTAAATTATATACTAGGAACCCAGAGCATTCCACATTTGACAATGACCAAATGCAAAAGGAAAAAAAATGGGGCAGATCACTTAAAATTAATTTTAGACTGTTTTTAGGCAACAGCATGGTTTCAATGTCCCCCCCAAGTGGGATGTGACTTTTGTTTTTGAACACCTTTTCAAAGTTCTTTCTGTGTTTTTTTTTTTAGTACTTTTTTTTGCCACATTAGGTTATCAAAATCCATTCTGGCAGGTTTTTTGAGAGGGAATGCTTCAGTGCATTTAAAAGGAAGTCTGAAGTTTTGAGTAACTCAAAGCAGTTTTAGAGCAGATGCAAACTTTAATGGGGAGGAAGAGGAGGAGGAAGATCAAAGGTTGCACTTTTTTGCTTTCAACCCAAAAAAGTGATGAGGCAATAAAACAAAAGGATGAATGCCATGCCATAATAGTCTCCAAAAGTCCATTTCCAAGCAAAAGAAAAAAAAATAATTATACCGTACATGACCAGCATGCAGGGTTTTTTATTAATATAATGTCTCTTTTTCATAGTCTTTCGAAACAGTTATAGTTCATTGTTGCTAAGACAAAATAGCAAGCGTAATGCATGAGATGAGTATGGGATTCTAATGGCAGACTAAAGTCTCACGTTTGGCAGATTAAGGCCAAAACTCACATGAACACACCGAAGGTTGATGCAGGCTTGATTTTGGCAGGTTGATCTAGGCATATCTCTAGTTTTGCACAACAACGCTAAAAACTGATGGAACTCAGCAAGCTGGAGTCTAAAAATTTCACATTGTTTTTTGTATATTTTTTTATTTTTTCTTTTGTTTTTTTTTTTTTTATTTTTTTTATTTTATTTTTCTTTTTGCAAAGCTCAAATCTCATATGAAGAACTCAGGATGGCAAAAAAAAATCTGACTTTTTGGACACAGCAAGCTCAAAAGAAAAAAAAACCTCATGAACTTAAAAATATATATATAATGTGGATGGCAGGTTTCAAAGAAGAGCAAGCTTCATATGAAGAACTGAGTTGGTGGCGAGTTGAATCTTTCAAATTAAAAAAAAAACACAACAGCAAGCCCCCACAAAAATAAAAAATAATAATAATAATAATAAACAGAAAGGAAACTCATGTAGAACTTTAGGTTGGCCAACACCGAGCCAGCCCACCTTAAAAAGGAAAAAAAAAAAAAAAAACAAAAACCAACAGAAATCAACCCAAAAAACAACTTTGTTTTAAAATTGTTTTGAGTTTGTTTTTTTCTTTTAAAAAAAAAAGGTAATAGAAGGTGGCAAGCGGGGTTGTGGGTCTAGCAAAGCCCCCAACAACAACTCACACGGAGAACTTTTAGTTAAGGTGGCAAGGCTGTGGGAACTCACATGAAAAACTCTGGAGAGGAAGGGTTGTCGCTGCTGGATCCGTTTTCTCTGAAGCCATTGCTGACCAGCTTCTCGTACTTTTCCTTGTAGGCGTCCCTCTCCCGGACCAGCCTGGAGATCTCCTGCTTTAGGTGCTCCACTTGCTGCAGCAGCTGGTTCTTCTCCGACTCCAGGACGTGCCGCTGCTGGACCCTCTTGAAGCGGCAGGACTGGGCATAGCCCCTGTTTTTGAGGGTCCTCCTCTTCTGCTTCAGCCGGATCACCTCTTCCTTGCTGACGCCCCGCAGCTGCCGGTTCAGCTCCCGCACCGACATGGTCACCAGCTGCTCGTCGGAGAAGCGGTCGTCGAAGTGGAGGCCGCCGCCGCCGCCGCCGCCGCCGCCGTGGTGCGGGTGGTGCAGCCC
>NW_020923694.1:0-1610 GCF_003984885.1 Neopelma chrysocephalum
TTGCGGGGCGCCTTCCCGCCCGTCGACTTACGCGCCGTCTGCTTCGTCCGTGCCATTGCTCCGCAAAACCCACCGCGCTCACACTGTACGGACAAGACACTGCAGCGGCCGCGGCGCTGCCGCGGTATTTATAGCCGCAGCGCCATGCCCATTGGCCGCTCTTGCGAGACCGCCCGGCTGCCATTGGACCGTTCGCGCGAGCCCGGGAAAAGCTCGCGCCTCCCGCGCGGGGAGCCCGCCCCGCCCCTGCGGCCGCCGGCCCGGCCCGATCTCCCCCCGCCCGCCCCGGCACCGCCGCTCGCTCTCTGCCGACTCTCTGCAACGCTTTAGCGCCGGCTCCCGCCGCCACGAACGGCCCTTTGGAAGGCAGACGGGTGGCGGCAACCACCGTAGGCCAGTACCGCAACAAGGCCTCGCCGCCCACGCACGCCTCGCGCTCGGCCTCTTGCAAACCCGCTCCCCCTCTCGCCCGCCCCCGGCATCGGGACCGCTGGTCAAGCTCCCGGCGGCAACCGCCTTCTCCCCTGAGGGCTCGCTGTTTCTTCCCGATCAGTAGCCGCGGTGGGTTCGGGGCCGCGGCAGAAGGACAGAAGGCGCGGGTGGCAGCCGACTGTTCGCGCCAGACGATCCTTTCCTGGCTGCTCCCCGGCCAGGCTTTAAGCCGCGGTTCTCTCGCGGCGAGCGCGCCCTGGGCAAGCGGGGAAGGGCCACGAGCGCCACCAATCACCGCCCCCTCGGGAGCCGCGTCCGGCCCGGCAGCGGGGAAGCGCCGCGCAGTCCTCACCCAGGTCCGACCGAGCCCGGCGGCCGCGCGGCTCCGGCTCTGCCCGACCGGCTCCAGCCCCTGCGGCGGCGGGATTTACGGGTCGCGGGGCGACAGGGCGGTGGAGGGAGAAGGGGGCGGCAGCCAGAGAAGAGCCATGCGGGGTAGCCTATGCTCGCCGCCACGGCCGGGGCTGCGCAAGTCGGGGACGACAGCGCCGAGAAGCGTTGCGCTTTGCTTCCCTGGTCGCCCTCGAGTCCGTACACTGGTCTCGGAAGGGGAAGCGCCTCAATCCCGAGCTTGTTGCTCAAAAAGTAAAGAACCTAAACACAAACTGACAGGGTCTGCTATAACCGCCTGAGCTTTTGCTGTCCCCGATTCACACAGCCTTCTGCTGCCATACCTCAGGAGGAAACAACACGCACCGGCTTTCCAGGATACATTTGTCTGAGGCGTTTTAAGAGACCATAACCGCGTTTCGATTTTTGTTTGACCCACCACCCCCCAAACTGTATAAAATGAAGCAGCATCCCTCGGGATTTTTCTAATGAGTTGTGAGCGTTCTCTGCTCCGCTGAGGCAGATGCTACACAACACATTGTTTATTGCAAGCAACTGACATCCCGCTTTCTGTATACTTTACATTGTTTTAATTCCGTTAGTTTTTTTCCCGGAAGAAAACTTGGGCAGCATAGAACAAATGGCTAACCACAGCATCAGCTCTTTTCTTGAAAAGGTGGGTGGCTCTTAAAAGAGCCTTTGGATCGAGGAGGTCTGGCACGGGGTGGCTGCAGAGGCAGCTTACTTGGAGCTGGTGTACTTGGTGACAGCCTTGGTGCCCTCGGAGA
>NW_020923695.1:0-2171 GCF_003984885.1 Neopelma chrysocephalum
AGGGCTGCCTGCTTGCACTGGGCTGGGAGCTTCTTTCTCTTTCTACAACCATCCCAGAACTTTGCCTGCTTTGCTAACACCACACATTTACACACTAACCTTGCAGATATATATGGACAGACATCTCTATCACCCTGGGGATAGAGCCTCAAGCATGTGCTGCCATAGGAATGGGAATCAGAGAATCACAGAATCAGCCACGTTGGAAAAGACCACCCCAATCATCAAGTCCAACCCTGGATCCAACCCTGCCGTGCTTCCCAGACCATGGCACTGAGGCCACATCCACTCTCACCTTCAACACCTCCAGGGATGCTGACTCCACCCCCTCCCTGCCCAGCCCATTCCAAGGCCTGATTACTCTCTCTGTACAAAATTGCTTCCCAATATCCAACCTAAACCTCCCCTGGCACAGCTCAAGACCCAGCCCTCTTGTCCTACTGCTGCTTCCTGGCACAAGAGCCCCACCCCCACCTGGCTACAACCTCCTGCCAGGGACTTGCAGAGAGTGATGGTTCCTGCTGGGGACCTGAGGGAGCCTCTGCAATCCCATCTGTGGGGCACAATCTCCTCTCCAGAGCTTGACTCACTGCAGACTTTGGAGGGAAATCTCTGCTGGCAGCTGCATCCTGAGCCCAAGGTCAGTTTGTATCCCCAAGTGCTGATCCAAGGCGCGCCCTGGGATTGGAGCCTGGGCTCTAATTAACCTCTCCTGTGCTGCCAAACAGCAGGAGCTGTATGGCCAAGGGACAAACTCTGTGATCCCTGTCAGTGTCCATGGTCCCTGTCAGTGTCCTTCAGGGAAATTGGGAGGAGGAAATGAAAGAACCGGTTTGGAACCAAACTGGTGTTCAAGTGGGAAAAAGCTCCTTCCATGGAAATAAAACCCAGACAGTTTTTCCTGGGCTGAACGAGCTCATTCAGGGATGAAGGACTGGGACTTCTGTGGACACTTGTGCTGGTTTCTTTGGACACTTGTGTTCCTTCAGAGAGCCCCTGGAAACACTCTGCTGTTCACTCCCAGTGCCACCAGTGCCTGGGTCCTGTCTGCAGCAGCAGATTGCAGTGGGACGGGAGAAATGCTTTTCTGAGCCTCTGGGATGGACACAGGCACAGCCTGACCCTGAACCCAAGGGAAACAAAGACAAATTCCACGGCTTTAGCTGGAACAAGGTTGGGGGGGTTTCCTGAGGGCAGCACTAACCAGACTTTTCTGTGTGTGTGTGAGACAGGCAGAAGCACAAATGCCTGCACAGCCCAGAGCAGTCAGTGTGGGGCTGGGCTTGCTGCTGCAGAGACCCCCAGGGAACAAACCCAGGCAATAGTTTGGGTTGATTCCTTGCTCTGTGTCAGTGGAACAGAATGTTCCACAGGAGCTCTGTCCCCCTCTGTGGCACCGGGTGGTTCGAACCTCAAGAGGGGGGGGAGTCAAGTGCAAGTTCCCTTCTGAAGTGTGTGTCCCTAAGGAGGACACTTGCCTTATTATTGCTTATTATTTGTAACATCTTACAGATCTATCATACAACAGCTAAGGATGGATTCTATAGAATATGTGCCATATTTATGATACAGAATATATCTGATTATTGCTTTATCTGCCTGTCCAGACAGATATTGTGTATGCACAGAGATTGTATTTGAGGGATATGTTCCTCTCAATACCCTGTTAGCTCCACTCCCAAGGCCAGCAAACTCCTGAAGCTCCCCCTTCTGTGCCCTGCAGGTTTTGGCACATTTGCAAGAGCAGGGGAATCGTTCCCTGCAGCCCCTTTGCACTGTAGGAAATGGGAGCACTGTGCACATCCTGCTGCCTCCAGATTCCATTCTGGGGGTGGGAACCACCCTGTGGGGAGCAAAGAAATGCCTGGTTCTGCAGGAGCTGGAGATGCTCAAGGGGCAGCAGGACCAAGTCAGGGGCCTGGGGGGGCCTGGGGGGCTTTGGGGTCCGGGAGGGTCCTGGAGGAGCTGGGGAGGGGCTTTGGGGATTGGGGGTACAGACCAGGACAGACCAGTACCTCCTCACTGCTCCCCAGATCTCTCCTGGAGCTGGGCCAACTTGTCGTGGGACACCTGAGCCCCCCCCCAGTGCCCTCCCAGTACAGCCCAGTGCCCCCAGTACAGCCCACTCTGTTCCTGTCCCAGGGTGCCGGGTGATCCCTCTTTGGGGGGAG
>NW_020923695.1:2271-4482 GCF_003984885.1 Neopelma chrysocephalum
GAGATCTGGGCGATCTGGGGAGTTTGGATGGGGATTTGGGGGTTTTGGGGGGGCTTAGGGTGCATTTAGGAAAGTTAAAAGAGGTCTTAGGGGGCATTGGGGCATCAAATGGATCTGTGGGGGGAGGGGATTAAAGGGAAAATGGAGGTTAGGGGACATTTGGGGGGGGTTAAAGAGGCCTGGGAGGGAGAGAAGAGGGGCTGCACCAAGAGCAGGTGAGTCCTGAGACCCCCCTGATGTCCTTAAGACCATCTTGGTGTCCCCAGTTCCCCCCTTGACACCCCAAGACCCCCTGGTGTCTCCAATGTCCCCAGGGCCTCCCCATGGCTCCAATTCCTCTTTTGGCACCCCCAATTCCACTGTCCACAAACCCCTCCCCACTGTCCCCAAACCCCCTCCCTGATGTCCCCAACTCTCCATCTCACTCCAGGAGCCTCCTCTGGACCCTCTGACCACAAAAACATCCCCCCTACCCCCCCCACAGAAAGGCCAAGGGCATCTGGGGACACACTGGGGACAGTTGGGGGCTTTCGGGGGGCACTGGGGGATACTGGGACACACTGGGGGGAACCAGAGGGCACTGGGAGGACTGGGGTGTTACTGAGGGATACTTGCAGGGACTGGGGGGGAACTGGGGCACACTGGGGGACACTGGCAGAGAACTGGGGAGTTACTGGGGAATTACCAGGACACACAGGGGGACACCGGCAGGTTACTGGGCCATACTGGGGGTTACTGGGTGCTCACTGGAGGATCACTGGGCCATACTGGGGGGCAGTGGGAGGTCACTGGGACACACTGGGTGGTCACTGAGGGGGTTACTGGGCCATACTGAGGGTAACTGGGAGATCTCTGAGCTATACTGGGGGCACTGGGATCCCCTTACCCAGACGTGGTACATCTCCCTCCCCGGATTTTGAGGGGCATCACTAGGACCCCTCCCCTGAGAGCTGGAGGACCCCCTGAACCTCACTGCTGGGCTTTAGGGGACTCCACAAAATCCCCTCAAAACCCCTGAAATCCCCCTTCGACCCATCGAAACCTCCTCAAGGTCTCCTCAAATCCCCTCAGAGACCTCATCCCTCCCCAGCACCCCCTAAATCCTCTCAGTGACCCGCAAAACACACCTGGGACCCCCCAAGCCCATTAAGGGACCCCTCAATCCCCCTCACGGACCCTTAAAACTGTCTGAGACCTCTTAAACCCCCTAGAGACCCCCAAAACTGCCGAAAAGGTCCCCGCAAAGCCCCCCAGGACTCCCAAACCTCCTCACAGACCCTCAAAGCCCACCTGGGATCCCTCAAATCTCCTCAGAAACCAAAACCCCCTTGGAGACACCCAAACCTTTTCGGGGACCTTCAACCTCCCCCCTGAGTCCCGTCAGGACACCGAACCCTCTCAGAGACCCCTCACAACGTCCCCGAAAATCCCCGAATCCCCCGCTAAGCCCTCTCGAGCCCTCCAGCTTTTCCACCCACAGCCGCGCTCCCCGCAGCCCCCGAGGGGATCCCCAGAGCCCCGCTCTTACCGAAGCCCCCGCCAGCTCACACAGTTCAGCGCAGCGGCCGCCGCCTTCTCCTCACTCCAACCACGCGGCCAACATGGCGCCCGCTCTGCCCGCCCTCCGCCTTTAGAGACCCGCCCCGCAGCCAATCAGCGCGCGGTCACGGCCCCTGCCCGCCCTCCGCCACGCCCTGCCTTGCGCGGTGCATTGTGGGAGTTGTAGTCCTTGCGGAGGGGAGGATAGGATTTTTTGGTTTTTAGTTTTTCTGTCTTCTTTTATTTTCTCTTTTTTGTTTCTTTCTTTTCTTTCGCTTTTATTTCTTCTTTCTTTTTTCTCCTTTTTTCTTTTTTCTTTCTTGTTCTTCTTCTTTTCTCTTTTTTCTTTGTTCTTTTTTTCCTCATTTTTTTCCTGTTTTTTCTTTCTTGTTTTCTCTTTTTTCTCCTTTTTCTCTTTTTCTTCCTTTTCTTTTTTTATTTTATTTTTTCTTTTTTTCCTATTTCCCTTTTTTTTTTACATTGTTTTCTATCAGTTGTACTTTCAATCAGTTGTACTTTCAAGGAAGATTTAAACACATATCAAAACAATCTCCACGTACTTAGCTTACAACAACTGATAATCTGCCATTGTTCCAGGTTCCTGAGGATTCCCAAGATCACAAACACTGAGACACCAAGGGTGGAAGCCAAGCAACTTTATCCTGTCCCTTG
>NW_020923696.1:0-2739 GCF_003984885.1 Neopelma chrysocephalum
GGGGGGGGGGCACACAGAGGATTTGGGGGGCACAGGGGGGGTTTGGGGGGGACAGAAGAGGGGGAGGGCAGAAGAAGGGGAGACACAACCAGGATTTGGAGGGGGGGAACAGAGGAAGATTTGGGGGGTCCAGGGGAGGGAGGAGCACACAGAGAGTTCTGGGGGGGCACAGGAAGATTTGGGGGGTCCAGGGGAGGGGACCCAGAGCCTCCTCCCCTCCCCCTGCTGCCCCCAGCCCGGGGGGGGGGCTCCATTCCCAGGGGGTCCCACCCGGAGCAAGGGGGGGGTTCTGGGGGTATTTTTGGGGTATTTTCTGGGTTCTTTTTGAGATGTTTTGGGGGTGTTTTTCGGGGTGTTTTTTGGGGTGGTTCGGGGGTATTTTAGGGCTGGTTTTGGGGTTGGTTTTTGGGGGTGTTTTGGGGTGTTTTTGAGGTGTTTTGAGAGTATTTTAGAGGTGTGTTTCGGGGTGTTTTGGGGGATGTTTTTTGGGGTATTTTTTGAGATGTTTTTTGGGGTGTTTTGAGGGTGTTCTGGGGGTGTTTTTTGGGGTGTTTTTGTGGGTATTTTTTGGAGTGTTCTGGGGGTTTTTTTGGGGTATTTTTGTGCGTGTTTTTTTGGGTGTTTTTTCGGGTGTTTTTGGGGTTTCCCGGGGGTGTTTTTGGGGGTGCCCTGGAGGTGTTTTTGGGGTTTTTTTTGGGGGGTGTTTTGGGGCCCAGGGGCCCCCCCAGGCGGGCGTGTGGCCGCTCACGGCTGTGCCTGTCTTAGGTTGTCCCTCCCCGAGGGATCTTACCCGTCTCTGGCTAACCAGCCCTCCCGAGCGCCAAACGGGGGGTCAGGGGACCCCCCCAGCCCCGGGGGGACCCTCAGAGGGGCCTTCAGAGCCCCAGGGAGACCCCCAACGTCCCGGGGGGACCCTCAGCGGGGTCTTCACACTCCCGGGGGGACCCTCAGTGGGGCCTCCAGAGCCCCAGGGAGACCCCCAAAAGCCCCCAGGGGGACCCCAAAAACCCAAGGGGACCCTCACCAGGGTCCCCAGCTCCTGAGAAGGGCTCAGGGGGACCCCCAAACCCCCGGGGGGACCCTCATTGGGGCCTTCAGAACCCCAGGGGACCCCCAAAACCCCGGAGGGACCCTCAGTGGGGCCTTCGCACCCCCAGAGAGACCCCAGAACCCCCCGAGGGGACCCTCACCAGGGCCCCCAGCTCCTGGGACGGGCTCAGGGGGACCCCCAGAACCCCCAGGGGGACCCTCACTGGGGCCTTCAGACCCCCAGGAGACCCCTCAGCCCCCAGGGGGGACCTTCCCCAGGGTCTCCACACCCATGGGGGACCCCCAGACCCCCGGGGAGGGGCACAGGGGGAGCCCCCACACCTCGGGGGGACCCTCCCCAGGGTCTCCAGCGTTCAGGGGGGACCCTCAGCATGGCCTCCAGCCCCTTAGGGGGGACAGGGAGACCCCCAGACCCCCTCAATGTGACCCCCAGCCCCTTATGGGGGACAAAGGAATCCCTGGGGGGACCCTCAACGTGGCCTCCAGACCCCCCCGGGCACAGGAGGAATTTTGGGAGCCCCAAAAAAAAAAGGGGGAGAAAAGGGGGGGGTGTGGAGGAGGCTGTGGGGACCCCCAGGGAGGAGAGGGAGGAAGAGAAGAAGTTGTGGAGCTCCAGAGAGGAGGAGAACAAGGGAAGAGGAAAAAAGAGAGAGAAAAAGAGGAAAAACAAAAAAAGAACAAACAGGGAAAAGAGAAAAAAAAAAGATGGGGAGAAAAAAAGGGAAAAGGGAGAAAATGGGAAAAAAAACAACACAAAAATTGAAGAGAAAAAAGAGAAAATAAAAGAAGAAAAAAGAGGAACAAAACACTGAGGAAAAAAAAGAAGAAAAGGAAAAGGTAGAAAACAGGAAAACGGGCTGGAAAAGGCCACGAAAGAGATTTTGGGGGCACAGAGGGGGAGTTTTAGGGGCACACAGAGGTCTGGGGACACCCAGGGGGGTTTGGGGACACAGAGATTTGGGGACACAGGTTTGGGGACACACAGGGGGGGTTTGGGGACACAGATGTGGGGACACATGGGTGGGCTTGGGGACCCACAGAGGTTTGGGGACACACAGAGGTTTGGGGACACAGGTCTGGGGACACACAGAGGGGCTTTGGGGACACACAGGGAGGGTTTGAGGACACAGAGATTTGGGGACACATGGAGGGGTTGGAGACACATGGGGGGGTTTTGGGGACACATGAGAGGGGTTGGGGGGACACAAAGAGGGGGGGACACACGGGGGGGGGGCGGGGGGCCGGCGGGGCGGGGGGGGGGGGGGGGGGGGCGGGGGGGGGGTGTCCCGGTCCTGCCGAGCCCCCCTGCTCAGGGGGGTGCTGTGTGGGTGTGGGGGAGGCCCCCGGGCCCCTCGGGGCCCCCCCAGGGCTGGCACTGACCTGATGTAACTGGCCTGGTCCCGGAAGGAGTCACACAGGGGGTTCCCGTCCAGCCACAGCTCCTCCAGCTTCAACCCCTTCACCTTGTCCAGCTCCCGCTCCGACTTCAGCTGGGGGGGCACCACAGGGGTCAGGGGGGGGGCAGGGGGGGGGCCAGGGGGGGGGGGGGGGTCTCGGGGGGTCTCGGGGGGCACCCACCTCGTTGCGTGAGAGGTCGAGGACTTTGAGCCCGGGGGCCTTGAGGGCCAACTCGGCCACATCGTCCAGGCGGTACAGCTTGTTACTGCCCAGGTTCAGGGACTGCAGCTG
>NW_020923696.1:2839-4391 GCF_003984885.1 Neopelma chrysocephalum
GGGGAAATGGGGGTTTAGAGGAGTAAATGGGGGTCTAGGGGCACCTTGTTACTGCCCAGGTTCAGGGACTGCAGCTGGGGGGGAAATTGGGGGGTTACAGGGGGGAAATGGGGGTCTGGGGGCACCTTGTTACTGCCCAGGGTCAGGGACTGCAGCTGGGGGGGAAAATTGGGGGGTTACAGGGGGGAAATGGGGGTCTGGGGTGCAGAATATGGGGTTGGGGGGGGTAAAAAGGGGATTGGGGAGGACAAGAAGGGACTGGGGGGGACCAGCAGGGGTTTGGGGGCACCCAAAGGGGTTTGGGGTCCCAGCAGGGTCTCAGGGGCTCCCAGCACACAGTTGGGGGTCCCAACAAAGTGCCAGGAGTCTCAGCACACATTTGGGGGTCCCAGCAGGGTCTCAGAAGTCCCAGCACACATTTGGGGGTCCCAGCACACATTTGGGGGTCCCAGCAGGGTCTCAGGGGTCCCAGTACACATTTGGGGGTCCCAGCAGGGTCTCAGGGTCTCCCATCCCTCACCTCGGGGATGTTCTCCTCGATGATGCGCAGCACCACGCCCATGCAGCTGCGCTGGTTCAGCACCACGTCGATGCTCTGGGCCACCAGGTCTGGGGGCAGAAGGGGGCAGGGGGGGTCAGGGAGGGTCAGGCCCGGCCCCTGCAGCCCCCTCAGGACCCCCAAAGCCCCCCCAGCCCCCCAGACTCACCCGGGTCGACGCGGAGGCTCTTGAGGTCCAGCGCCTGCTGGGACCCGTCGTATCTCTTGCTCATGCAGAGCTGGGGGGGAGAAAGGGGTGAGACCCCCACCCTGAGCCCCCCAGGACCCCCCGACCCCCCCCCTGAGCCCCCCCCCACCTTGAGCTGCTCGATCTCCTCAGGTTTGAGCTCGTTCTGCAGCGACTGCGGCGGCGCCGACGCGTTGATGACGATCACGACCTGCGGGAGCAGGGACGGGGCCGTGGGTCCCACCCGGAGCACATCCCACCCCATCCCATCTCATTCCATCCCCATCTTGTCCCATCCCGTCCCATCCCATCCCATCCTTCTTCCCGTCTCCATCCCAATCTCACTCAGCTCTCCCCACCCCAACCATCTTCTCCCGTCTCATCCCACCTCATCCATCCCATCCTCCTCTCCATCTCTTTCTATCCCATCCCCATCCCATTCCATTCCGCTCACTCCTTCCCATCCCACCCATCCCATCCTTGTTTCTATTGTTCAATCTGATTCCCTCCAACTCTTCCCACCCCAACCATCCCATCCCTTCCCTTCCCATCCCATCCTTGTTTCCGTTGTTCAACCTGATCCCATCCAACTCTCCCCACCCCAACCATCCCATCCATCCTATCCCTTCCTCCTCGCCCTCCCACCATCCCACCCCAATCCCACTCCCTCCCCATCCCATCCCATCTATCCCATCCCTTCCTCCCCACCTCCCACCCTCCCACCCCAATCCCACTCCCATCCCATCCCATCGATCCCATCCCATCCCTTCCTCCCCACCCTCCCACCCCAATCCCACTCCCTCCCCATCCCATCCCATCTATCCCAT
>NW_020923697.1:0-2485 GCF_003984885.1 Neopelma chrysocephalum
GGAGGTCTAGATAGTTCCCTACGTCCTCCTGATGTGTATTGCTGGTAACCAGAGGAATCCCACTGGAGCCTGTGAGAAATTGCATTTGGAAAGTAATGGCTGCTTTCGTTTTTCTTTTGTTTTGGGTGCAGCATCCGTTTTTAGGAAAACCCAAGAGTCTTGTCAAAATTGCTCCTCTGACTGATGCAGCCAGGAGATCCACAACAGTGGCACCAGAACCTCGGCTGGCTCCCTCTGTTTCTGGACAAGAGGGGAAAGGAGGGGAAGTGGACAGTAAACCTGTGGCTGTTGTTGGAGCAGCAGAGCCTGAAGAAATTAAATCAGTAAGTGCCAGAGTACATTAGCACTGCCTTGGTGTAATTTAGAAGCTGTGATCAGAGCAAGCTTGCTTTTCATGGCTGAAGATTGCGAGGGCTGGAGTCCTGCCATGACACGGTGCTTCAGCCCAGCCACTGACACCTGGAAAAAAAATTTTATCGCTTCCTGTTTAGTCTTTAGATTGCCGTGCAGGATAACTAAGAGACAGGAGCAACTGTCCCCTGGATGTACCTGCCCCTCCACAGGGCCTATTTCAGAAAATCCATGAAAATTGAACAAGAAATTGGCCTTGTGTCAAATGACCCTTTTGTTATTGTGTGTAACTATCCAACCTTGCAAGGGACAGAATGGTGACTGTCACTGACTCTACTGACTGTCCCCAGGGCACAAACCTGACACCAGAACCTCTGCTGGCTCCCTCACTTTCTGGACAAGAGGGTAAAGAAGAGGAAGTGGACAATGAACCTGTGGGTGTTGTTGGAGCAGCAGAGCCTGAAGAAATTAAATCAGTAAGTGCCAGAGTACATTAGCACTGCCTTTGCTGTCATTTAGAAGTTGTGATCAGAGCAAGCTTGCTTTTCATGGCTGAAGAGTGTGAGGGCTGGAGTCCTGCCTTGACATGGTGCTTCAGCCCAGCCACTGACACCTGGAAAGGGGTTTTGAACTTCCAAGTTGAGTCACAGTGTCCCTTGCAGGACACACAGGAATAACTGTGCCCTGGGGGTACCTGCCCGTCTGCACAGCCTAGTTGAGAAAATCTATGAAAATTGAACAAGAAAGTGGCCTTGTGTCAAATGACCCTTTTGTTATTGTGTGTAACTATCCAACCTTGCAAGGGACAGAATGGTGACTGTCCCTGACTCTACTGACTGTCCCCAGGGCACAACAGCGGCACCAGAACCTCTGCTGGCTCCCTCTGACTCTGGACAGGAGGTTGAAGAGGAAGAAGTGGAGAAGGAATCTGTGGCGGTTGGAAAAGTAATGCCTGAAGAAATTAAATCAGTAAGTAACAGCTTCGGTTAGCACTGCCTTTGGTGTCATTCAGAGCTGCAAGTTCCCGAGCAGACAGCACTTGACATTCATGGCTGAAGAGTGTGAGGGCTGGAGTCCTGCCATGACATGGTGCTTCAGCCCGGCCACTGACACCTGTAAAAGGGGTTTTGATTCTTCCTGTTTAGTCTTTAGATTGCCGTGCAGGATTTCTAGGAGACAGGAGCAACTGTTCCCTCAACGTACCTGTCCCTCCACAGGGCCTATTTCAGAAAACCCATGAAAATTGAACAAGAAAGTGGCCTTGTGTCAAATGATCGTTTTGTTATTGTGTGTAACCTTGCAAGGGACAGAATGGTGACTGTCACTGACTCTACTGACTGTCCCCAGGGCACAAATCTGACACCAGAACCTCTGCTGGCTCCCTCTCTTTCTGGACAAGACGGGAAAGAAGAGGAAGTGGACAATGAACCTGCGGGTGTTGTTGGAGCAGCAGAGCCTGAAGAAATTAAATCAGTAAGTGCCAGAGTACATTAGCACTGCCTTTGGTGTCATTTAGAAGTTGTGATCAGAGCAAGCTTGCTTTTCATGGCTGAAGATTGTGAGGGCTGGAGTCCTGCCTTGACATGGTGCTTCAGCCCAGCCA
This sequence comes from Neopelma chrysocephalum, assembly GCF_003984885.1. Classification (NCBI taxonomy): domain Eukaryota; kingdom Metazoa; phylum Chordata; class Aves; order Passeriformes; family Pipridae; genus Neopelma; species Neopelma chrysocephalum. The sequence goes on from NW_020923697.1 coordinate 1,955, forward strand.
CTGACACCTGGAAAAGGGGTTTTGAACTTCCAAGCTGAGTCACAGTGTCCCTTGCAGGACACATAGGAATAATTGTGCCCTGGGGGTACCTGCCCCTCTGAACAGCCTAGTTCAGGAAATGCATGAAAATTGAACAAGAAAGTGGCCTTGTGTCAAATGACCCTTTTGTTATTGTGTGTAACTATCCAACCTTGCAAGGGACAGAATGGTGACTGTCCCTGACTCTACTGACTGTCCCCAGGGCACAACACCCGAACCAGAACCTCTGCTGGCTCCCTCTGACTCTGGACAGGAGGTTGAAGAGAAAGAAGTGGAGAAGGAACCTGTGGCTGTTGGAAAAGTAATGCCTGAAAGAATAAAATCAGTAAGTAACAGCTTTGGTTGGCACTGCCTTTGCTGTCAATCAGAGCTGCAAGTTCCTGAGCAGACAATGCTTGCCATTCATGGCTGAAGAGTGTGAGAGCTGTAGCTCTGCCACGACACAGTGCTTCAGCCCAGCAACTGACACCTGGAAAAGAGGTTATGAACGTC
>NW_020923698.1:0-4255 GCF_003984885.1 Neopelma chrysocephalum
CCCCCCCGTGCCCCCCTGACCCCCCGTGTGCCCGCAGTCGACGCGGGCAGTGTACGAGCGCATCCTGGACCTGCGCATCGCCACCCCCCAGATCGTCATCAACTACGCCCTGCTGCTCGAGGAGCACGGCCGCTTCGAGGACAGCTTCAAGGTGACATGGGGGACACCTGGGGACAGCCTGGGGACAGCCTGGGGACAGTCTGGGGACAGTCTGGGGACAGTCTGGGGACAGGGGGGCTGGGAACACCCCGTGTCTGGAGGAGCACGGGCACCTTGGGGACAGCTTCAAGGTGACAGGGGACATAGGGGACATCTGGGGACAGCCTGGGGACAGCTGGGGACAGCCTGGGGACAGGGGGGGCTGGGAACACCCTGTGGCTGGAGGAGCACGGGCGCTTTGGGGACAGCTTCAAGGTGACAGGGGACACCTGGGGACACCCAGGGACAGCTCAGAGTTGGGGATGCTGAGGGCACCTCGGGGGAACAGCTGGGGACAGGCAGAGGGGACTGGGGACACCCCCCGGCTGGAGGAGCGCGGCCACTTTGGAGACAGCTTTGAGGTGACAGGGGATGCTGGGGACACTTGGGGACACTGTCAAGGTGACAGGGGACACCCCGTGGCTGGAGGAGTTGGATGGGACACCCCAGGGTGGGGGTTGGGGACAGGGTGGTGACCCTGTGTCCAGGGAGGGCTGTGGGGACACCACGGGCACGACACCCTGGGGTGGCCCCGGGGCTCCTGGCGACGGGGGGGGGTGACAGGGGGTGGCAGCGGTGACAGGGGGTGGCAGCAGTGACAGCAGTTGTGCCAGGGATCAGGGTGACAGTGGTGGCAGGGTGACAGTGGTGGCAGGGTGATGTGGGGGGGATGGCAGGGGTGGTGACAGCGGTGTCAGGAGGATGGTGGCAGTGACAGGGCTCTGACAGCAGTGACAGGGCAGTGTCAGGGCAGTGGCAGCAGTGACAGGGTGGTGACAGTGGTGGCAGAGTGGTGACAGCAGTGACAGGGCAGGGACATCTGTGGTAGTGGCAGTGGCAGGGTGGTGACAGCGGTGACAGGATGGGGACATCAGTATTGGGGTGGCAGTGGTGGTGGCAGGGTGATGACAGTGGTGACAGAGCAGGGACATCTGTTTTGGGGTGGCAGTGGCGGTGGCAGGGTGGTGACAGCGGTGACAGGGTGGTGACAGTGTTGTCAGGGTGCTGCCAGGGACAGCAGGGTAGTGACAGGGTGGTGTCAGGGTGGTGACAGGGGTGACAGTAGTGTCAGGGGGACAATGTCAGTGTCAGGGACAGATGATGCCAGATGGTGACAGTGGTGCCAGGCAGTGACACGGTGTCAGGGTGGCAATGGTGGTGACAGTGGTGCCAGGCAGTGACACGGTGTCAGGGCAGCACCCGGGGGTGACCCTGTGCCGTGTCTGTGTCCCTACGTCCCTCTGTCCCCTCAGGCACAGGAATGTGGCATTGCCCTGTCCCACTGGTGACGCTGTCCCTGTGGTGACGGTGTACCTGTGACCACATCCCTGTTGGTGACACTGTCCTTGTTCCAGTGGTGACACTGTCCCTGTGGTGACACTGTCCTTGTCCCAGTGGTGACACTGTCCCTGTGGTGACGCTGTCCTTGTTCCAGCGGTGATACTGTTCTTGTTTTCACATCCCTGTTGGTGACACTGTCCCTGTCCTGGTGGTGACAGCGTCCCTGTCCCCGTGTCCCCAGATCTGTGAGTGTGGCATCCCCCTGTTTTGGTGGCCGCAATGGGTGATCTGTGGCTCGTGTCCCTGTCCCTGTGTCCCTGTAGTGATGTTATCCCTGTCCCCAAAGGCCTCATGGTGACACTGTCTGTGTGTTTCTGTCCCAGTGCTGTCACTGTCCCTGTCCCTGGTGGTGACACTGTCCCTGTGTCTTTGTCCCAGCGGTGACACCATTCCTGTCCCAGCAGTGACACCATCTGTGTCCTTGTGGCCACACTGTGCCTGTGTCCCCAGGCGTACGAGCGTGGCATCGTGGGTGACCTGTGGCTCATGTCCCTGTCCCTGTGTCCCTGTCCCTGTGTCCCTGTCCCCGTGGTGACACTGTCCCCGTGTGTCCCCAGGCGTACGAGCGTGGCATTGCCCTCTTCCCGTGGTCGCAGTGGGTGACCTGTGGCTCACGTCCCTGTCCCTGTGTGTCCCTGTCCCTGTGTGTCCCTGTCCCTGTGTCCCTGTCCCTTTGTCCCTGTCCCCCTGTGTCCCCAGGCGTACAAGCGTGGCATCGTGGGTGACCTGTGGCTCACATCCCTGTCCCTGTGTGTCCCTGTCCCCGTGATGTCACTGTCCCCGTGTGTCCCCAGGCGTACGAGCGTGGCATTGCCCTGTTCTGGTGGTCACAGTGGGTGACCTGTGGCTCACGTACCTGTCCCTGTGTCCCTGTCCCTGTGGTGTCCTTGTCCCTGTCCCTGTGTGTCCCTGTCCCCGTGGTGACACTGTCCCCGTGTGTCCCCAGGCGTACGAGCGTGGCATCGTGGGTGACCTGTGGCTCATGTCCCTGTCCCTGTGTCCCTGTCCCCGTGTGTCCCCAGGCATATGAACGTGGCATCGCCCTGTTCCGGTGGCCGCACGTGGGTGACCTGTGGCTCACGTACCTGTCCAAGTTCGTGGCGCGTTACGGGGGCCGGAAGCTGGAGCGGGCGCGGGACCTGTTCGAGCAGGCACTGGACGGGTGCCCCCCCCAGCACGCCAAGAGTAAGGGGGCTCGGAGGGCACAGGGGGCACGGGGGGGCACGGGGGGCTCAGGGGGCACAGCAGGGTCGGGGTGGGGGGTGCCTGGCCGAGCATGGGGGGGCTGTGGGGGTTGTCAGGGCTGGTGCCCCTCAGGGCATGGGGGGACGGAGGGGTCAGGGGGTGCCAGGCCGGGTACCCATCCAGGCATGGGGGGGCTGGGGGTGACAGCTGTGCCCCCTCGGCCACATTGGGGGCCCGAGTGGGTGCCCAGGTGTGCACTGACAGGTGTGCACCAGGTGTACCCTGACAGCTGTGCCCAGGTGTGCACCAGGTGTGCCCTGACAGGTGTGCCCAGGTGGGTGCTGGGCAGTGCCCAGCGGGGTGTCCAGCTGTGTGCCCAGGTGGGCAGCAACAGGTACCCCCCCAGCCATGTCGGGGTGTCTAGGGGGGTGCTGGGCAGACACCCAGGTGTGGGCACTGCCAGGGGGGTGCCAGGTGTGCCCAGGTGGGCAGCGACGGTGCCCCCCCAGCCATGCTGGGGTGCCAGGTGGGCTCCAGGTGTGCCCAGGTGTGCCCAGGTGGGCAGCGATGGTGCCCCCCCAGCCGTGCTGGGGTGCCTGGGTGCGTGCCCAGGTGGGTGCCAGGTGTGCCCAGGTGGGCTCCAGGTGTGCCGGGCAGTCACGGCCGGTGCCCCCCCCAGCCATCTACCTGCTGTACGCGCGGCTGGAGGAGCAGTTCGGGTTGGCACGCCGGGCCATGGGCGTGTACGACAGGGGCACCCGGGCCGTGCCCCCCGAGCAGCAGCGGGACATGTTCCACATCTACATCCGCCGGGCGGCCGAGCTCTTCGGGGTCACCCACACCCGGCCCATCTACCAGCGAGCCATCGAGGTGGGCACGGGGCTGGGGGCACCTGGGGGGGTCATATGGGGAGGCTGGGGGGTGACAAAGGGGCACCGGCAGTTGGCAAAGGGGCACCGGGGGCGGTGGGGGCATCTCAAGGGGGCTGGAGGGTGACGAGGAGCATCTGGGGGTGACAAAGGGGCACTGGGGGGAAGGGGGGGCACCTCGGGGGGTTGGGGGTGACAAGGGGCACCTGGGGGTGACAAGGGGCACCAGGGGTGGTTGGGGGCACCCGAGGGGGCTGAGGTAGGTGCAGAGGCACAGGGATCTGTTGACACCACGTGGGTGCCGCGCTGGGGGGGCCCTGGCAGGTCCAGGGGGGGCAGGTGGGCCCAGGCAGTGCCAGGTGGTGCCAGGTGGTCCCAGGTGGTGCCAGGTGGTGCCAGGTGGTGCCAGGTGGGTGTGCTGTGCCCCCCAGGTGCTGGGGGACGACGCGGCGCGGGAGCTGTGCCTGCGCTTCGCCGACATGGAGTGCAAGCTGGGCGAGGTGGATCGGGCCCGGGCCATCTACACCTACTGCTCCCAGATCTGCGACCCCCGGGTGAGGGGGCACGGGGGGGGCACCTGGGGGGCACAGGGGCATACAGGGTCACATCTACACCTACTGCTCCCAGATCTGCGACCCCCGGGTGAGGGGGCACGGGGGGGG
>NW_020923698.1:4355-5561 GCF_003984885.1 Neopelma chrysocephalum
CGGGTGAGGGGGCACAGGGGGGCACCTGGGGGGGGCACAGGGGTCGCATCTACACCTACTGCTCCCAGATCTGTGGCTCCCGGGTGAGGGGCACAGGGGGGCACGGGGGGGGCACAGGGGTCACATCTACACCTACTGCTCTCAGATTTGTGACCCCCACGTAAGGGGGCATGGGGGGGCACAGGGGGGGCACAGGGTCACATCTACACCTACTGCTCCCAGATCTGCGACCCCCGGGTGAGGGGGCATGAGGGGGGCATGTGGGGGGGCACGGTGGGCACAGGGATCATGCAGGAGCATCTACACCTACTGCTCCTGGATCTGCACCCCCGGTGAGGGGGCACGGGGCTGGGGGGCACCAAATAGTGTGTGCCAGGGGTCAGGAGTGTCCCCAGGGACACCCGAGTGTCACATGCCAGGGTGTCCCCAGGCCAGGGGTGTCCCCGGGGCCGCGTGGGTGCTGTGGGGTGCCCTTGTCCCCAAGGGTGTCCCCAGGGCCGGGGGTGTCCCCTGACCCCCCCACCTGTGCCAGGGTGTCCCTGGGGTCATGGGGGTGTCCCCGGGGTCTCAGGGCTGTCACGTGCTTGCTCTGGGGTGCCCCTGTGCTGGGGTGTCCCCAGGGCTGTCCCCAGGCTGTCCCCAGCCCCCCCTGGGTGTCCCCAGGGTGTCGGGGGTGTCCCCAGGCCCCCCCGACCCCCCATCTATGTTGGGAATGTCCCCAAAGGTGTCTCCACCGACCCTGTGGGTGTCCTCAGGGTGCCAGGGGTGTCCCACGGTTGCTCTGGGCTGCTCTCGCGCTGGGGTGTCCCCAAGGTGCCAGGGGCATCCCCGGGGGTGTCCCCAAGGTGCCAGGGGCGTCCCCGAGGGTGTCCCCATCCCCCCGGGGGTGTCCCCAAGGTGCCAGGGGCATCCCCGGGGGTGTCCTCATCCCCCCCGGGTGTCCTCGGGGTGCCACAGCCCCCCCTGACCCACGGTGCCCCTCCCCAGATCACGGGCAGCTTCTGGCAGACGTGGAAGGAGTTTGAGATCCGTCACGGCAACGAGGACACGATCCGGGAGATGCTGCGGATCAAGCGCAGCGTCCAGGCCACCTACAACACCCAGGTCAACTTCATGGCCTCCCAGATGCTCAAGGCCTCGGGCAGCGCCACTGGCACAGGTCAGAGGGCAATGGGGACACCGGGGGCACCGGGGAGGGCACGGGGG
>NW_020923699.1:0-1853 GCF_003984885.1 Neopelma chrysocephalum
ATAAAACAGCACCACCAACAGTCCCCACATGCACACACATGTACAGACACATATATATATATATACACACATTTTTAGAGAGGGCTGGTTTCATCAAGCTGAAAATAATTACGAGGCAAATCAGTTGGGAAAAAGGAACGTAATCAGAAAAATATGAAGACTAATTGAAAATTGTTGAAGAACATTTTAAGTAGATGCTCCAAAAGCCACAATCCCACAACTGAAAGGGGCGGCCACGCCGGTTAAAAGGCAACCTGGCTCAGAGGGAGGTTAAGGAGGATGTAAAAAAAGGAATAAAAAAAGAAAAAGAGGACATGACAAAGGGAATAAAGAGGGAAGCTCAAGCTGACAAAGAAAAATCTGGAGTTGGGAAGTGTAGAGAGCTGATATGGGAAGCAAGAGGATACAGGGAAAGATCAGTGGCCGGTTGAGTTTATCCATAACATGTTAAAACAGTCCAAAATGGATTGTTTCTCTCTAAAGGGGGATTTTTGGAAGGGTTCAAGGCCAGCTTGGATCCAGGAATCCTTCCTTCCAGGTTGGAAGGATTCAAGACCAGACCTTGGAGCAACCTGGTCCATGGAAGGTGTCCCTGCCCATGGCAGGGGGTTGGAAGTGGATGAGCTTTAAGGTCCCTTCCAACCCAAACCATGGTAGGATTCCATGATTTTTTTTTTTCTGGGCAGAACTGGAAAAATATGGTCACTGTTATCTTGTTGTGCCCTGCTGAGGGATCACAGCCATGGAATGGGATGGCAGGTGGGACAGCAAAGCACTTTTAGTTCAGGGGATTGTACAGTTCAGATGGACAACCATGGAAACATTGCCATGACTCCTCCTAACGCACTGCAATTAGTTCTGATATCCAAATTCAAGAAGGTTGGTGAAAAACTGCTCTTGTTTCATATCCCAGCAGATGAGCAGACTGGAAAATTTGGAGTTTTTCCCCACTGGGAAGCTGATTTCCACCACAGCAAAGGTTAGTGAGCTGTAAGTATTCAGCCAGGGGACTCAGGTTTGCAGTTTAGTGCCACAAAAATCAAAGTATTTCAAAGGTGGACTAGAAATGAGGTCCGTGTTATTCTCAAAGAGAGGGAATTAGTGAGGATGACACATCAAGTGCAAAGTACCTGAATGTTTGGAGAGAGCAGAAGACTGAAGAATATCCTGGCAATTATTTTCCACTGATTGTATCTGCAATCCTTTAGGAAAGGAATGGAATAAACATTAATAAAAGAGGTAATTACAACAAAGAGAAGACAACGAGCAGACAGGCAGGAAAATTCCTAAAGGGTGGAAGCAAACAGGGCAGAAACCTGACAATGACACTGAATTTGGGTGTTTGTAAAACTGAGGACAACAACAACAACAGGGAAATTCAATCCACAGATGCTACACCTGGAAGGAACGGTTTGGTCATGAGGTACAACAAGGTGAAGAGCAAGATCCTGCACGTGGGTTGGGGCAATTCCAAGAAGAAATACAGGATGGGCAGAGAATGGATGGAGAGAAGCCCTGGGAGAAGGATTTGGGGGTGTTGGTGGGGGAGAGGCTGGAGATGCCCCAGCCCAGACCCCCCTGTGCCCTGGGCTGATCCCCCAGCGTGGGCAGCTGAGACCCCCCTGCAGAGCTGCTCCAGCCCTGGGAACAACAGCACAAGGACGTGGAGCTGCTGGAGAGAGTCCAGAGGAGGCCCCGGAGCTGCTGCCAGGGCTGGAGCCCCTCTGCTCTGGAGCCAGGCTGGGAGAGCTGGGGGGGTTCCCCTGGAGAAGAGAAGGCTCCAGGGAGAGCTGAGAGCCCCTTGCAGGGCCTGAAGGGGCTCCAGGAGAGCTGGAGAGGGACTGGGGACAAGG
>NW_020923700.1:0-19990 GCF_003984885.1 Neopelma chrysocephalum
GCCCCCCCAGGGCCCTGACTTGGTCCTGCTGCCCCTTGAGCATCTGCAGCTCCTGCAGAACCAGGCATTTCTTTGCTCCCCACAGGGTCGTTCCCACACCCAGAATGGAATCTGGAGGCAGCAGGATGTGCACAGTGCTCCCATTTCCTACAGTGCAAAGGGGCTGCAGGGAATGATTCCCCTGCTCTTGCAAATCTGCCAAAACCTGCAGGGCACAGAAGTGGGAGCTTCAGGAATTTGCTGGCCTTGGGAGTGGAGCTAACAGGGTATTGAGAGGAACATATCCCTCAAATACAATCTCTCTGCATACACAATATCTGTCTGGACAGGCAGATAAAGCAATAATCAGATATATTCTGTATCATATATGTGGCACATATTCTATAGAATCCATCCTTAGCTGTTGTACGATAGATCTATAAGATATTACAAATAATAAGCAATAATATAGCAAGTGTCCTCCTTAGGGACACACACTTCAGAAGGGAACTTGCACTTGACCCCCCCCTTCAGCTTTGAGCCACCCGGTGCCACAGAGGGGGACAGAGCTCCTGTGGAACATTCTATTCCACTGGCACAGAGCAAGGAATAAACCCAAACTATTGCCTGGGTTTGTTCCCTGGGGGTCTCTGCAGCAGCAAGCACAGCACCACACTGACTGCTCTGGGCTGTGCAGGCATTTGTGGTTCTGCCTGTCTCACACACACACACAAAAGTCTGGGGTAGTGCTGCCCTCAGGAAAACCCCCTCAGCCTTGCTCCAGCTAAAGCCTTGGAATTTGTCTTTGTTTCCCTTGGGTTCAGGGTCAGGCTGTGCCTGTGTCCAGCCCAGAGGCTCAGAAAAGCATTTCTCCCATCCCAGTGCAATCTGCTGCTGCAGACAGGACCCAGGCACTGGTGGCACTGGGAGTGAACAGCAGAGTGTTTCCAGGGGCTCTCTGAAGGAACACAAGTGTCCAAAGAAACCAGCACAAGTGTCCACAGAAGTCCCAGTTCTTCATCCCTGAATGAGCTCGTTCAGCCCAGGAAAAACTGTCTAAGTTTTATTTCCATGGAAGGAGGTTTTTCCCACTTTAACACCAGTTTAGTTCCAAACCGGTTTCTTAATTTCCTCCTCCCAATTTCCCTGAAGGACACTGACAGGGGCCATGGACACTGACAGGGATCACAGAGTTTGTCCCTTGGCCATACAGCTCCTGCTGTTTGGCAGCACAGGAGAGGTTAATTAGAGCCCAGGCTCCAATCCCAGGGCACCCATTGGATCAGCACTTGGGGATACAAACTGACCTTGGGCTCAGGATGCAGCTGCGAGCAGAGATTTCCCTGCAAAGTCTGCAGTGAGTCAAGCTCTGCAGAGGAGATTGTGCCCCATGCATGGGATTGCAGAGGCTCCCTCAGGTCCCCAGCATGAACCATCACTCTCTGCAACTCCTTGCCAGGAGGTTGTAGCCAGGTGGGGGTGGGGCTCTTGTGCCAGGAAGCAGCAGTAGGACAAGAGGGCTGGGTCTTGAGCTGTGCCAGGGGAGGTTTAGGTTGGATATTAGGAAGCAATTTTTTGCTGAGAGAGTAATCAGGCCTTGGAATGGGCTGGGCAGGGAGGGGGTGGAGTCAGCGTCCCTGGAGGTGTTGAAGGTGAGAGTGGATGTGGCCTCAGTGCCATGGTCTGGGAAGCACGGTGGGGTTGGATCAAGGGTTGGACTTGATGATCTTGGAGGTCTTTTCCAACGTGGCTGATTCTGTGATTCTCTGATTGCCATTCCTATGGCAGCACATGCTTGAGGCTCTATCCACAGGGGGATAGAGATGTCTGTCCATATATATCTGCAAGGTTAGTCTGTAAATGTGTGGTGTTAGAAAAGCAGGCTGAGTTCTAGGCTGGTTGTAGAAGGAGAAAGAAGCCCAGAGGCCAGTGCAAGCAGGCAGCCCTCAACTTGCACATGATGTCCCCTCCCTGCAGGTTCCTGTCCTTGAGCCCAGGCCCTGAGGTGAGCCTGAGAATAAGTGCAAGGCAGAGGTGCTGCTGTGGAAGGAGAGCCCCGTGGTGGGGAAGAAACAAAGCAGTGGGTGCCCATCCCCAAGAAGGTGCTGTCTCCATCCCCTGTGTGCCAGGTGAGCTGGGGCTTTGCTGCAGAGCCGCGGGCGCTGATTTGAGCGGCTCCAAGTGCTGAGATGGTGGGCACCCAGGAACACAAACTGTGCCTGGCCACAGAGCCTGCAAGGAGGAGCAGAGACAGCCCTGGCAGTGTGGGGGGCCAGGTTGTCCCTGTGCCTTCCCCTGCAGGCCCTGGCTGTCCCTGCTGGGCCCCTGTCCATCCCCATCAGGTCCCTGCCTGTCTTCCCCGGGCTGAGCTCCCCCCAGGAACTGCCGTGGAGCTGAAGCTGCTGCCATTCCCCCCCCTGCAGCCGCTGCCCCAGCCAAGGGAGCAGCAAAGGCAGGGCAGGAGCAGAGGCAGCAGCAGGGGAGCCCTGGGGGGCTGGGAAGCTCTTGTGTGGGGCAGGAAAGAGGCGCTGGGCACAAGGCCGGGGCTGTGCTGAGCAGGCCCAGCCCTGACATCCCCCCAGCCAACGCCGGCTGCCCGGGGGGCGTGGGAGGGACCCCCAGCCCGTGTGCCCCACACTCAGCTGGCAGAGATAGAGCCAAGGGACAGGGCCACGGGCAGGGCCACAGGTGAGGGACAGGCAGGGCCACAGGTGAGGGACAGGCAGGGCCACAGGTGAGGGACAGGCAGGGCCATGGTGAGGGCACAGCCTGACGCAGCAGAGATGCCCAGGGCCGGGGGCAGCTGGGGGTGTTGGTAGCAGCCAGTGCTGGGGCCGAGCAGAGCACGAGGCCTCTTGCAGAGCCCTGGAGCAGCCTTCCACTTGCCAGCCCTGCCCTGGTGGGGTGACACTGTCCCCTCCCTACAGGACAGTTCCCCGAAATTTTCAAGGGGGCCTTTTGTGTCTATTCCTGGTTGCTGATTGATGCTGGGGACCTGAGGGAGCCTCTGCAATCCCATGCATGGGGCACAATCTGCTCTCCAGAGCTTGACTCACCTCAGACTTTGCGGGGAAATCTGTGCTGGCAGCCCAAGTATGTCACGATCCCCCTGTGTTTCCCCCAGGATATTTGGGGCGAGTTCCCCCTTCCCGGGCACCCGTGGGATGGGGGGGGGTGATTGTTCTTCTGCTGTTGCTGTTGCTGCTCCGACCCTGTCCCTGCCCTTCCTGCCGCTGTTGGGTGAGCGGAGTGACCACAATGGGAAAGGGGCAAGAGAAGCAACCCAGGAGCCTGAAACGGGGGAGCGGACAAGGAGAAGCCTGGACAGTGGGGACCTCTGGGATCCCCAGGACAACAAAGTGGAGAATGTGGAGAGGAGGCATGTCTGGGAATGTGGAACCCATAAGGCAAGAGTCAGAGGAGAAGGGGACCGTTGGGACCCCCAACACTCCCAGCATCCCTAAGTGGGACCCCCAGCATCCCAGACAGGAGAGACCTTCTGACACCAAGAGGGGAGATATGAAAAAAGGGTAACTTCTGGGAGAGATTTTTTGGGCTAAGCTTTATGTTTTTAGCTGAAATTCAACATTTTGCAGTTTTGATGGCTAAGGGTCTTCTTGCTATTTCTGAGGGTTTTTTAACTGCATCTTGGTGGTTTAGGTTTTTCTGGGCTGAATCTTAGTGTTCTGGAGGTTTTTATGGTCACAGGATGCCTGGTGAGTTCTAGAGGTGGACTTGGGCAGGAGGAACCCCCAAGCCAACACGCTCAGCCCTTGTTTTCCCCCCCCCCTTCAGGATTTGTCCTTCCCAAAGCTTGAGCAGATGGAGGAGGAGGCTGCGAGGAAGAGGAAGATGCCGCGGGCCCCCCAGGCAGGTGAGGAGGAAGTCAGTGGCCCTTTGGGTCGGTGTTGTGCTGGCTCTGGCAGCCGAGCATGGCCCCCGGCTGCAGGACAACCCCACTGCCGCTGCCGTCCTGCCGGGGCCGGAGTTGGGGGGATGTCCTTGGCCTTCCCTCTGGGCTGGAGGCAAATCCCCTCCCTGTCCTTCTTGCTTCCTGCCCCAGGCCCTGGTCTGAGGACGGAGAGCCCGGAGGACAAATCCCCCCAGCAGAAGCTGGTGGGAGAGGCCGTTTTGAAGGGCTCCACAGTGCAGGAAGGCAGCGGGGAGGAAAAGGCCCAGAGATCCCCCCACAGGAGGGGCTCCAAAGCCAGCCCAGGGTGCTCTGAGGAGGAAACACCCAGCCTGTGCCGGGAAAGCGGCCGGAGCTTGAGCCGGAGCTCTAAGCTGGTGGTCCCTGAGCAGCCTCCCAGCAGGGAGAAGCCGTTCAAGTGCTTGTAATGTGGGAAGAGCTTCAGGAAGAGCATTGACCTCATCCAGCACCAGCGCATCCACACTGCGGAACGTCCCTACACGTGTGGGGAATGTGGGAAGAGCTCCAGGAACAGCTCCAACCTTATCCGACACCAGCGCATCCACACTGGGGAACGGCCCTATTCCTGTGGGCAATGTGGAAGGAGCTTCAGCCAGAGCTCCACCCTGATCCTGCACCAGCAAATCCACACTGGGAAATGGCCTGGGAAAGGGGTGGGAGAGGGGGGCTAGGGCTAGGGGGGAGAGCAGGAGCGGGGTTGCCGAGGGAGTCCCTCCATGTCCCCATGCCTTGATTCCTGGAGAGTGGGGGAGGCTGGAGAGAGGAGGGAGCTGGGAGAGCCCCGAGAGCCTGGAGAGGGGGGAAGCTCGGGCCCCCTGTGCTGAACCAGTGGTCGGGGCCGTGCTGTTGGTGCCAAATTGCCCCTGGTCAGGCTGAATCCAGAGCCCGCCCATGTGTCAGGGGGCCCGATCCACTCCCTGCTCTCGTTGCCCTGGGGCAGCCTCTGGTGTTCCCCTGCCTGTGGGGCTGTTTGGTTGCCTTGGGCACAGCCAGCCCTTGTGCAGGGCTGTGCCCTTGGGGGCTGTTGGGGGTGGGCAGGAGGTGTTTTTTGGGGGTGCTGGGCTGGGTTGTCAGCAGAGCCCCTGCGGTGGGCGGGGGGATGCGGGTCCACCCCCCGCAGTGGGGGTTGGTGTTTCTGGGTCAGGCCCCGCTGGCTCCATTGTCAGCCCGGTGCCGGCGGGGGGGACGCAGCGGTTTTGGGGCCCCCCGGGAGTGCTGGGGGTGGGTGTGGAGCCCAGGAGCTGCCGAGTGTGGAGGCCGGGAGCGGGGCAATGCTGGAGCTGTGGGACCCCCGGCAGCCTGGAGGGGGGAGCGTGGAGAGGGAGGAGCCCTGGGAGCCTGAAGTGGGGGGTGCAGAGAAGGGGAAACCTGGACAGTGGGGACCCCTGGGATCCCCAGGACAACAAAGTGCACAACCTGGAGAGGGGGAATGTCTGGGAACGCAGCACCCTGAAGGTGAGAGTCAGAGGAAAAGGGACCCTTGGGATCCCCAACACTCCCAGCATCCCTAAGTGGGACCCCCAGCATCGCAGAGAGGGGAGACCCTCTGAACCCCAGAGGGGAGACACCAGAGAGCGGGAACTTCTCGGAGAGATTTTTTGGGTTAATCCTCATATTTTGGAGTATTTTTTGGCTGAATTTCAACGTTTGGAGGGTGGTGGACTTCTTGCTATTTTGAGGGTTTTTTAACTGAATCTTGGTTGTTTCGGTTTTTCTGGGCTAAATCTTGGTGTTTTGAAGGTTTCTATGGACACAGGATGCCCGGTGAGTTCTAGAGATGGACTTGGGCAGGAGGAACCCCCAAGCCAACGTGCTCAGCCCTTGTTTTCCCCTCCCATCAGGATTTCTCCTTCCCAAAGCTTGGGCGGATGGAGGAGGAGGCTGCGAGGAAGAGGAAGATGCCTTGGGCCCCCCAGGCAGGTGAGGAGGAAGTCAGTGGCCCTTTGGGCCGGTGTTGTGCTGGCTCTGGCAGCCGAGCATGGCCCCTGGCTGCAGGACAACCCTGCTGCCGCCGCCGTCCTGCCGGGGCCGGAGTTGGGGGGATGTCCTTGGCCTTCCCTCTGGGCCGGAGGCAAATCCCCTCCCTGTCCTTCTTGCTTCCTGCCCCAGGCCCCGAGCTGAGGACGGAGAGCCCGGAGGACAAATCCCCCCAGCAGACCCTGGTGGGAGAGGCCGTTTTGAAGGGCTCCATGGTGCAGGAAGGCAGCGGGGAGGAAAAGGGCCAGAGATCTCCCCGCATGAGGGCCTCCAAAGCCAGTCCAGGGTGCTCTGAGGGGGAAAGACCCAGCCTGTGCCGGGAAGGTGCCCAGAGCTTGAGCCAGACCTCTGACCTGGTGGTCCCTGAGCAGCCTCCCAGCAGGCAGAAGCCCTTCAGGTGCTTGGAATGTGGGAAGAGCTTCAGGATCAGCTCCCACCTGATCCGACACCAGCACATACACACCGGAGAACGGCCCTACACACCGGGAATGTGGGAAGAGCTTCAGTAACAGCTCCAACCTTCTCACCCACCAGTACATCCACAGTGGAGAACAGCCCTACACGTGTGGGGAATGTGGGAAGAGCTTCAACCACAGGTCCAACCTGAAACGACACCAGGCCATCCACACTGGGGAACGTCCCTACACGTGTAGGGAATGTGGGAAGAGCTTCAGTGACAGCTCCACCCTCCGCTCCCACCAGCGCATCCACATCGGGGAACGGCCCTACAAGTGCTTGGAATGTGGGAAGGGGTTTCAGACCAGCTCAGATCTCCTGAAGCACAAGCAGACACACACAGGGGAGTGGGCCTTCCACTGCACCGACTGCGGGAAGGGCTTCAAGCGGAACTCCACCCTTGTCACCCACCAGCGCATCCACACTGGGGAACGGCCCTACATGTGTGGGGAGTGTGGGAAGAGGTTTAAACGCAGCTCACATCTCCTCGTGCACCAGCGGACGCACACGGATGAGAGGCCCTTCTGCTGCACCGACTGCGGGAAGGGCTTCAGCCAGAACTCCAACCTCGTCACCCACCGGCGCATCCACACTGGAGAGAGGCCCTACAAGTGTGGGGAGTGTGGGAAGAGCTTCACCCAGAGCTCTACCTTGACCTCACACCAACGGACCCACCGGTAAGGGAAGCCCCGAGTGCGGGAAGAGCTTCGGCCGCTGCTTCCACCCCGAATGAAGCCTCTGATTGTGAGGCAACCCCTGGAGTCCAGTGACTGTCAGTCCATCCCTTTCGACCAGAAAGGGCCAGTCCCCTTTCCCAGGGGCAGCTTCTTGCAACAGAACCCTTCTGGAGTGGGGGGGTGTGGAGTTTCCTGCCTTGGCTGGGGACCCCCCAGGGTCACTGCTGGAGATTGAGAGCAGAGATCTCCCCATGAGCGTTGGTCTGGGGGAGTTCCATCCATCTCTAATTAAGAATTATTGCTTTAGTGCCAGCTTCAGTAGAATTGCTTCAACAATTGCTTTAGTGTAGAGCATTGTCCTATCTTATCCTGTACTCCTGGTACTTTTAGTGTTTCTATTGTGCAGTAAATAATTCTGATGAAGATCTTCTCTCTGATCATTTGTAACCCTAAATAAATTCCTTTCTATCAATAGATCTGATTTACCATCATTAGAAGCTGGGGGACAAAAGTGGTTCAGTCACACCTCTGTAATTCCTCTAAACTGAAACTGTTGTCATAATCCAAGGCTGAGATTGGATCCAGCAGCCCCCAGCACCCCACAGTAAACTGGGAGCTCTGGGGCCCCCCCTTTTCCAACATCCTGGTGTCCAAAGACCCCCATGGGACCGTCAGACCTGCCAGACCACCCCCCCTTTTCCACCCTTCTCCCTGTTCCTCCCACTTTCCCATTGTCCCCTCAATCCCCAATTTCCCCCGCGAACAGTTTTGGGGTCCCAACCCCCACTTTTTGTCCCCTTCTCCTGTGGTTGCTGAAGGAGAAAATGAGGCTGCACACACAGAGTTCCATTGTCCGCCCATCTTTCCGGCGTCCCCCTTTCATTGGGGTTCCTTTGGAAACAGCGCCTGGGCTTTGTCTTTTAGTCCACTGGAATTCCCAACATGGCCCCAAAGCAGTGCCCTGATCCCACGCATTCCCCTCCCCTCATGTGCTGGCTGTGTTCAGCCACCAGAAAAAAACACAGGCTACCATGCAGAGCGTTCCAAGTGGTTTCCACTTTGGCAAACAGCACTCTCTGGATGGAAAACACCAGTCAAGGCCAAAACACTCCTTGTTGATCCTGATTAACTGAGAGCAGCTGTTGCTGCCTTAACTTGTTACCACCAAAAATTCTCAGGGTTCCTTTGCTTCCAGGAGGCCCCACATGTCCCAATGGCCCCTGGATTCCATGAGCTTCCACAGTCTCCAAAGGTTCCTTTAATTCCATGAGGCCCTGCAGTCCCCAAATGCCCTTTGTATTCTCGGAGATTTCCCACTGTCCCAGGGTCCCTTGTGCTTCAGAAGTAGCTGCAGTGGGACAGTGGCCCCTTGGTTCCATGAGCTCTGCAGTGTTCCAGGAATCCTTGGGTTCCAGGAGAGCCTGCAGTTTCACAAGGACCACTTGAATCCAGGAGGTTCTGCAGGGTCCCACTGGCCCCTGGATTCCGGGAGGTTCAGAAATATCTCACGGCTCCCTTGGTTCCAGGAGGACACACATGTCAGCAGGAACCCTTGGTTCCAGGAGGTTCAACAGTGTCCCAGAATTCCTTTGATTTCATGAGGCCCTGGATTGTCCCAATGGACTCCTGATTCCATCAGCCCCCTCGATGTCACAATGGTCCCTTGGTTCCATGAGTTTCTGCAGTGCCCCAGGGTTCCTTTTCTTCCATGGGGGACCTGCAATGTTACAATGGGCCCTGAACTCCAGGAGTTTTTCCAGGGTTCCAGTGCTGCCTTGATTCCATGAGATTTCCCAATATCCCAGGGCTCCTTTGGCTCCAGAAGGCCCTGCAGTGTCACAATGGTCCTTGGTTCCATGAGGTTCCACAATGTCCTTGCTGGAACATGCATGGCTGTAATGCTGCCCCACCTGCAGAGCTGCCTCCAGCTCTGGGCTCCAGCACAGGAAGGACATGGACCTTTTGGAGCGAGTCCAGAGGGGAGCAGCAAGAGGATCAGAGGGATGGAGCAGCTCTGCTGTGAGGAAAGGCTGAGAGAATTGGCATTGTTGAGGCTGGAGAAGAGAAGGCTTTGGGGTGATCTAATTGTGGCCTTCCAGTGCCTGAAGGGAGCCAACAAGAAAGATGGAGAGACTTTGGACAAGGGCCTGGAGTGACAGGAGAAGGGGCAGTGGCTTAACATGGACAGAGGGAAGGGCTTGAGGAGATATTAGGAAGGAATTCTTGACTCTGAGAGTGCTGAGATGCTCCTTAAGGCCCCTCCCAAGCCAAAGCATTCCATGGTTGTGGGACTGGTGGGTGAGGTGGTGGTCGGAGCTGTCTGGGGCACAGGGACCCAAAATGAGGGGGAAGGAAGGAGGGGGCAGCAGAACTGACCCCTTGGACACCTGGCAGGCAGGCTTTGGCTGGAAGCTGGTGATGGGGAGCTGAGTGAAGCCCCCACAATGCAGGAGGAAATGGTCAGTGACCTGCTCTGCCAATGAGACCCCCACAAGTGCCTGGGCCCACATGGGATGCAGCCAAGAGTCCTGAGGGAGCTGGAGAAAGAGCTGACCAAGCCACTCTCACTCATTGCCCAGCAGTGCTGCACAACTGCACAAGTCCCAGCTGACTGGCAACAAGCAAATGGGATGCCCATGCACAGGAAGGGCCAAAAAGAGGCATCTGGGGAACTCCTGGCCTGTCCCATTGACCTCAGGACGGGGGAAGGGCATGCAGCAGATCCTCCTCAGTGCCATCCATGGCACGGGCAGGACAACCAGGGGATCAGGCCCAGCCAGCGTGGGGTTGGGAAAGGCAGGTCCTGCCTGACCAACCTCATCTCCTTCTCTGACAAAGGACCCGCTCAGCAGCTGAGGGAAAGGCTGGGGATGTGTCTCTCTTTTCTTCCGGAAAGCCTTTGGCACCATCTCCCCCAGCATCTCCTGCACAAACTGGCTGCTCATGGCTTGCCTGGGGAACTGTTTGCTGGGTGACAAAGTGGCTGATGGCCCAGGAAGTGGTGGGGAATGGAAGGAAATCCAGGTGGGGCCGGTCACTAGTGGGGTTCCCAAGGGCTCAGGGTTGGGGCTACTCCTGTTTAACATTATTACTGATGATCTGGGCCAGGGGATCGAGTGCCCCCTCAGGAAAGTCGTGGACAACACCACGTTGGGTGTGGGTGTGGATGTGCTGGAGGGCAGGAAGGCTCTGCAGAGGGATCTGGACAGGCTGGATCAATAAGGCCAAGTGTCAGGGCCTGACCTTGGGTCCCAACAACCCCCTGGAACGCTCCAGGCTGGGGGCAGAGGGGCTGGAGAGCTACTCAGCAGGAAGAGACTTGGGGGTGCTGCTTGACAGCAGCTGGATATGAACCAGAGTGTGCCCAGGGGGGCAAGAAGGCCAAGGGCATCGTGGCCTTTGTGGAGAAGAGTGTGGCCAGCAGGAGCAGAGAACTGATTGCCCCTCTGTGCTGGGCACTGCTGAGGCCCCACCTCGAGTGCTGTGTCCAGTTCTGGCCCCTGAGTCCAAAAAGGCCCTTGAGGGGCTGGAGCGTGTCCAGAGAAGGGAACGGAGCTGGGGAAGGCTCTGGAAAACATGTCTGCTGAGGGACGGCTGAGGGAACTGGGCTTGTTGAGTCTGGAGAAGGGGAGGCTCAGGGAGCACCTCATTGCTCTCTACAACGACCCAAAAGGAGGTTTTAGTGGGTGTGGGGGTTGGTCTCTTCTGCCAAGGCTGTAGTGAAAGATCGTGAGGGAATGGCCTTAAATTGCATTGGGCAAGGTTCATATTAGACATTAAAGAACCCTTTTTCCATGGAGAGAGTGTTCAGGCACTGGAACAAGTAGCCCAGGGAGGTGGTGGAGTCTCTGGAAGTGTTCAGGTGTGTGGTGGGTTGACTTTGGCTGGACACCAGGTGCCCTCCCAGCTGCTCTATCACTGCCCTTCCCAGTGAGACAGGGGAGAGAGTAAGGTGGAAAAAAAAACAGCTCGTGGGTTGAGATAAGGCAGTTTTTTTAAAGCAAAAGATAGCAGGGTTTGTTCTCTACTCCCCACGAGCAACCATGGTCGGCCACTCCTGAGGAGCAGGGCTTGGGTACCTGTGACAGTTCCTCAGCAGGCAGCCATTAGACAATGAATGCCCCCCTCCTGCTCTGTGCCTCAGCTTTTAGAGCTGAGCTGACCTCCCATGGTCTGCAATGTCCCTTGGGTCAGTTGGGCTCAGCTGGCCTACTTGGGTCCCCTCCCAGGGTCTTGCCCTCAGCTAAGGAAGGAATGTCCCAGTGTTGGTGCTGTGCTCAGCAGTGGCCAAAACACTGGTGTGTTCTCAACACCCTTCCAGCTGCCAATGCCAAGCACAGCCCTGGGAGGGCTGCTGTGGGGAACTGAACTGCAGCTCAGCCAGACCCAACACAAATATGTATGGCACATATTCTATAGAATCCATCCTTAGGTGTCGTATGATAGATCTATCAGATATTACAAATAATAAGCAATAATAAGGCAAGTGTCCTCCTTAGGGACCCCCCCCCTCAAACTACTCCCTGTGTTTGTTCCCTGGGGGTCTCTGCAGCAGCAAGCACAGCACCACACTGACTGCTCTGGGCTGTGCAGGCATTTGTGGTTCTGCCTGTCTCACACACACCCCCAACCTTGGGATGGATCTGGATGTCACTGGGTGTGATGTCCCAGGGGAGCTGTGACGTCATTGAATGGATGTGATGTCATAGAGGAGCCTTGATGTGACAACAAGGATGTGATATCACAAGGGAGATGTGATGTCACGAGAAGGATATGATGTCACAGGGGAGGTGTGATGTTACAGGGAGGATGTGATGTTGCAGGCGAGCACGGGATGTCACAGGGATGATATGATATCACAGGAGAGATGTGATGTCATATAATGGATGTGATGTCCCAGGCCAGCATGGGATGTCACAGGGATGATATGATATCAGAGGGATGTGATGTCACAGGAAGGGTGTGTTGTCATGGGGAGGTGTGATGTCACGGGGAGGTGTGATGTCATGGGGCAGATGTGCTGTCACAGGAAGGATACGATGTCACAGGCGATCACGGGATGTCAAAGGGATGATATGATATCAGAGGAGAGATGTGTTG
The DNA here is from genome assembly GCF_003984885.1 of Neopelma chrysocephalum. Lineage (NCBI taxonomy): Eukaryota > Metazoa > Chordata > Aves > Passeriformes > Pipridae > Neopelma > Neopelma chrysocephalum. The sequence continues at coordinate 12,121 of NW_020923700.1, forward strand.
TCACAGTAAGACTGATGTCACGGGGGAGGATGTGATGTCTCAGGGATTATATGATTTCACAGGAGGGGTGTGATGTCATATAATGGATGTGATGTCATAGAGGATATGTGATGTCACAGGGAGGATGTGATGCCACAGGGGAGCTGTGATGTCACGGAGAGGATGTGATGTCAGAGGGGAGGGCTTGACGTCCCAGGGATGATATGATGTCACAGGAGAGATGTGATGTCATATGATGGATGTGACGTTGTAGGGGAGATTTGATGTCACAGGGAGGATGTGATGTCACAGGAGAGGGCGTGACGTCACAGGGAGGTGTGATGTCATGGGGGAGATGTTCTGTCACAGGGATGTTGTGCTGTCACAGGGGAGATGTGATGGGACAGGCGAGCACGGGATGTCACAGGGATGATGTGGTATCACGGGAGAGATGTGATGTCACAGGAAGGATGTGATGTCACAGGAAGGATGTGATGTCACAGGGGATCTGTGATGTCATAGGGGAGATGTTATGTCACAGGGATGTTGTGCTGTCACAAGGGGGGATGTGATGTCACAGGAAGGGTACGATGTCACAGACGAGCACGGCATGTCACAGGGATGTTATGATATCACAGGAGAGGCGTGATGTCACAAGAAGGATGTGATGTCACAGGGGAAATGTGATTTCATAGAGGAGATGTGATGTCACAGGAAGGATGTCATGTCATATGATGATTATGACGTGATGGGGAGGATATGATGTCACAGGAAGGATGTGATGTCACATGATGGATGTGACATCGGCTGTGACGTCACAGGGACTGTGATGTCATATGATAGATGTGACATCACAGAGGAGATGTGATGTCACAGGAAGGATGTGATGTAACAGGGGAGCTCTGATGTCACGGGGCAGGTGTGATGTCATTGGGGAACTGTGATGTCACATGAAGGTTGTGACATCATAGGGAGATGTGATGTCACAGGGGAGCTGTCATGTCACTGGGACAATGTGATGTCACAGCAGAGGACGTGATGTGTCAGGGATGATATGGTATCACAGGAGAGATGTGGTGTCATATGGTGGATGTTACATCAGCTGTGATGTGCACAGTGAGTTTTGTGTTCCAGTACGTTTCTATCTGTGCCTGTGTGTGTGTTACAGGTATGGAGTGTATTCCTTAGGCAGTTTGGGCAGTGCACTCTGTTGTTGTGTGTGTGCACACAGACATGTACACAGTAAGTATATATATGCAGAGCTGTATAACTTCCCTCTGTGCAGTTGTTTGTCAAAATCCAGCTGCTTTTATGTGTTTTTATGTGTTTGATTTTTTTTTTTAATCCATGAGAAGAGAGCTGGCCAACAATGTAAAGTGTTTGCACCTGATTTTACACCAGATTCTCCATGTAATCTAGCACTTTTTGTATTGTACTCACAGTTTTGCTTTTAAAAGATGCTGTATTTTTTTTTAAGATTTTCTCATTCTAAATCAATGAAAATAATAATATTTATTCATATTCCTGTAAGTTTGGGCTTCAAATGGAGAACTGTATTTTCAGCTACATGTGTTCTTGGCTGTATTTACACCTAAAGAATATAATTATTTTATGGAAGGACGACTCCTACATATGGTTGTTAATATGAATCATGATGTCCTCAGAAAAAATATAAAATACACATTCAATTTTAATGGTCCTTAGTCCTCTCCAAAAGTCCTGTAGTTGGGGGGATTTTGTTTTTGTGATTTTGTTATGGTTTGTTTGTCGAGGAGTAAAAATCCTCTGAAACATGAATGAAAAATATGAAACTGAATTGTATACTGCTATTTTAGAGAGTATTCCTTAATTATATTTTAAAGGACTTGGTATTGCCTTTTCAGTAGCACTTTGGAGTGTAACTTTTCTAGAATGGTAGATCGTTGCCTTTTGACATGTGTGTCTTCTGAAACAATTTATGTATTTGCTGTGTTACAGAAGCTCTAAATCTCTGGGGTTTGTTTACATAACGCTTCTAATGTTTTTTCAACTAATTCTTATTTCCTTCAAACAAAGAGGGACTTTTCTCTTTGCTATTCCTTAATATAGCAGGTTTGCATTAAAGGGAATCTTGTCTAATTTCCAATTATTTTACTGTTTTAAGTAGCATAGCTTTTTAATCAAAATATCATTTCCCAATTCTTTTAAAATTGAAATAAAATTAATTTTTTCACTTCAGCCTCCTGTACTTGCTAGGAGAAATATCCATTAACAGCCTAATTAAAATTGGAGCAATGTAGGTTCTTTCACACAGTGTAAGATAAGCATGTGCTGTTTTTCTGTACCGCTGAATGTCTGATTTTTACCGTGGGTCACCATTCTGAATTTGTATGAAATCTTGATGAAATTTGAGGATTTAGATCAAAATAATTTATGAGGCAAAACAAAACAAAACATTCTTACTTTTTGTGACACTAACACAGACCTTAAATCTGAAATTGGAGAAGGATGGCCATGTGCTGTGGTAAGTTATATATCAGGGTGTATGGAATAGAAGTTCCTTGTTCTCGGTCTAATCGAGCCATTTATAGTGTCCTTGTACAGAATTGTGCACATTTATTTCTATGATAACCTGCTGAAATATAATTAGCTACCCCTATGCATGTGAGAATAGTCCAGATATATCCTTTTATCATACATTGAAAATTATATTCCCTTTCCCTGAGTAAAACTCTTTGCAGCTTTGAGCTGCTGTCTTTATATGGGAGGGCATAAGATTCTCTTCAAGAGTTTTGTTCTGAAACCAAACTTTAAGATAAAGTGATTTGAGGTTTTTGAGGTTATTACTCTGTAGCTTAGCGTGGATGTCTCTTCCTCCTCTGTGTCTTTTCATGTTGCTGTAAGTGGAAAAAAACCTGCATATCTCCATTTCATCATTTTGATTGGAACTACATACCACAGGTAATGTGTTTTGGCAGCACTTACCTAGCCAAAGAAAACAAATCAATATTAGCCATGCTGAGGAGTGTCAGAAGTATCCCAGATGTGTCCATTTAGCTTTGCTCCATCACACACTCTTTCCTTAAACAACTGGTCAAGCTGTCCCAAAATGTTGTGTTGGCTCCAGTGAGATTCTAATGGGTGTGATCAGAGATTGATGGCTTTGGCAAGTTAGAATGAGAAGATGATGTGGAGTTGCTGTCTCTTGTTTTGAATGTCCTCAGAAATAAAACCCCAGACAAACAAACAAAAAAGAAATAAAAATTAAAAAAAAAAAATTAAAAAATTATAAGCCAGTTGTGTGTGTGCACTCCCCCCTCCAAGCCAGTTGGACATGAAACAAAGTCCTGTAGATGCAGAGATGAAAAAGTCAAATCTAAAATGTAGTGCTAGCTTGTTCCTGAGCATTTCCAAAATTCCTTCCCATCAGGTGCCAGGATGGCTGGGCAGCAGGTGACTTGCTTTATTCAGACCATTCTTGTGCGTGTTACTGCTGCTCTTTCACCCCTCTCCCCCTATTTCTGGGTTGGTTTCTAGAGCTGTTTTTGAAAGAAACACTTTTTTCAATCTCACACATGAATATTTTAAAAAAAATACAAGACACGAAAATCTAGTAAAAACAACATTTAACAAAATGGTGAAATCACACTCCTTTATGTACTCTGAGCACTCTGCTACTGGCAGTTTGTGTAGTTCTCCATAGATTGGAAATGTAACAAAGGATCAAGCAATTTTCTGTGTATTCTTTATTTACTTTTAATTTTTTTTTTCTGTCATCAAATTGGCTGCAGGATTTGGTCCTGTCTTTGTGGAGGATGAATGCCACTGTCCTTTTATGTTTGAGTTGATATTTTATTGCTCAGGGGGACTATCAGTGGGAGGGGGTGGTGGGAAGGAGCCTCCACTCAGGGGCTGGAGCTTCAGCTTCTAAAGAAGGCTGTACTTAATCAAAGAGCTGCAACTCAGGATTTCTCCCTGAGTTCCAGAACTTTTCATTTAGCCAGCTGAGAGTGCCCAGGGCACAGCCAGGTTAATGTTTAACTCTTCCAACACTGCCCTCATCCCGAGGATATCCTGTCATCCTGAGAAGAAGGAAGGGAGATGCTGTGCCTGTTCCCTAGGGCTGTGCAGGAAGCAAAATCTTCAAAGCCGTGGCCCTTCTGAAGGAGTTGATCTTGTGTTATTCCTCAGTAGTCAGCACTGAAAATTCTGTATCCGAGACACTGAATGAAAAGGAGAGTTGCTGAGAGGCTTGTTTGGGGGAGAGTGTTTTTTTGGTTTGCTTTTGTGGGGGTCTTTTAGTGTCAAATGAAGATTGGATCATGAAAATCAGTCTTGTCACAGACAAAACCAGTAAAGGCATTTAAATGCTTTCAGATGCTGTAACCATTTTCCTTTCTTTCACTTCCTCACCCCTTGCAAATCAGAGACAGTTCCTAGAGGACAGAAGAATAAAATAAACAAAAAAAGAAATTGTTTTTCTACTCTTGAGGCCTGTGTCAGGTCTGTTTTGAATGCATTTGAATCCTGCTGCTTCCATGCTCTTTTTCAAGGAGCACCAGATAAATACCTGTGAACTACTGAGATGAGAGTGATCATTCTTACTTCACAAAATGTTTCTCTTTTTTTTTCCTATCCTGTGTCCCTTTTGTGTTCCGTGCTATGGAGTGACTATATTTTTGCTCTAAGCTAATTCACTGCTGCTGTTTTGGGTACAACTAATGTCCAGCAGCAAACCTGTAACATGCCAGAAGCAGGCTACAGTGTGTTGAAGACACAGCTTATGTTTGATTGTGTGTGAATACAGAGAGTTAGTTGGGTTTATCTGATAGCCTGGCGGGAGGAGAGAGGAGCAGTACAAACTGTTTTCAGTAACTGTGCTGTTCAGACACCTGATAAGATTGAGAGTGCTTTGGAACTACTGATGTGCTTTGAATAAGAAAAGAATAATCAGGTCCATTGGCACTGGCTTATCAGGAAGGAAGTAAGATGCCAGCACTTTTACATGAGCAAAAGTAAATATTTTAGGCACTTTGGGCCATTTTTCCACTGAAATTAAATAGCAGGGTGCATTTGAGTGTGCTGTAATGAGTGGAAGGATTTATCACCTTGACAGAATTACAGGTGAATGTGTTTAGAGAGGAGCCCTCAGCAACAATAACAGCTCTTTGGATAAGTGGCCACATCTATTCATGCTTCTTTTGGTAGAGATTCAGGAATTCTCTCCTTTCTTTCTCCCTGAAGTGCAGTGGCTGACTTACAATGTGCAGTTTTTCAGAGTGTAACATACTTGTGCATTTTGTAATATCCTGGCAGCATGTTTGATATTGGGCGTGTAACAGGCTGTTCATAAAATAATGCTGGATCATTGACTGGTGTGTCCTCTGCCTTCAGTCACTGGGTATTTTCATGTTCCAAAAAGAATAGATCTCAGCCTGTGCTGGGAAGGGAAGGTGTGATTCACCATTAACTTACCCCAGCAGGCATGAAACATGCTCAGATGCACTATTATCTTCTCAAAGTTTACTGATTTTTATTTTTGTACCTTTCAAAAATTTATTTCTAGGTTCTTTCACGTGCTTACAATTAATTTGGGGATATTCAAATTCGCTGAATGATAGTGCATGAACATATTTGATTGATTTTGGATTCTAATTGATTCCTGTCAATGAGATCCCTGTGACACTCTGAAATCAATGATAAGTGATTCAACCAAGGCACCACTGTTCTGTACATTCGGTAGCAGTCGGGAATTTAGGAACTAAATGTTCACAAGCTATAAATGGAGAAAATGTTTAGATTTAAATAGCCCTTTGTTTGGCATTTATTCACCCAAATATGTTTCTTGGGAAAGTTAGTTTTCCAAAATGCAGGCTGTCAGTAAAAGAAAGGTCATTGATTTAAGGTTTATTAAATTTTAGCTAAAAACAACAGGCTCCATTTGGGTGTAAAATAATTTAAGTATTTCCTGCAGGCAACCTTCATGCTTTAGAGCAGTTGCTCAAAGGTTTCATTCTTCTATGAAGATGTCAACTGTAAATATAAAAATGCATCACTGAAAATGTAATGGTTCAAAGATTCTAACTGAAATAAAAATTCCTGCCTGGGGAAAGCACTTCAGCCACTAATACAAGGCAATATGTGAGCTGCTGCCACTTCCAAAATGCAGTATCCTGGCATTTCAGTCAACTTTATAATCTGGCAAAAACCCACTTGGCAATCTTAAAATCTAGCTGCTGAAGCACTTTTATTTCTGAAAGCTTTTTATGTCTTTTTATATCTCTTTAGCATATATTAAATTTCTTGGGAGCAGTGGCCAGGATGTACACTTGATGGATGACTGGGGTGGGGAGTCTCCTCCCAACCCCCGCATTTTTTTTCCTCCCCTTTAACTTTAAAAAGAGGTGTGATAATTGTGCATTAGGTAATGCTGGAACATGAACACTGCAGATGCAGCTGTTTGACAACATTAACGTGGGGGGTTTGTGTCGGCGAGGAAAGCTCTGGAAACTTAATGTAAGGATCCAAAAACTCCGTTTATTGAAGATAGAAAGCAACTTAATATACACTGCATAATAGGCTCATACATATTACAGAGATTAGGCTCCTAATTGGCACTTGACTAATAGGTGATATCATCTCAACTGCCTTCCATTGTTTACACAGGTGGCTCGTTAAGTGCTTTTGTTTTTCAAATTCCAAGCTCCTGTTTTTCAGCCCAAGTTAGAATACACAAGGTCATTGCTGCTTTCTCATGGCCCCGCTATCTCAGACTTTCTCATGGGCCTAGTCAGACTGCGTTTTGTACTTTAGCAGCTCATCCATAGCCTTAGCCATATTCATATGGCCTCGTGTTTCTAATCAATCATCAATAGGTTTGTACCATTGTTAGGTAAGTTAGCAGAGATTTTCCAAGCTAGGAAGGACAGCCTGCTGCCAAGCTCTGGCATCTGTCTTAAGAAATCTTTTGCTTCAAGGATGCCCTGAGGAAAATGATGACTGGATGCTTTTCTGGAGGCACAAACAGCCTGTTTTCTCTTCCATAGCATTCAGAATGGGACTCCTTGTTCCAACCTGCCTGCTCAGGTTTTTGTGGTGCTGGGTTGGGGTTTTCATGTGGTTTTTCCCCTGGGATAAAGTTGTGTACAGTGAATATTGATTATTCATCCCATGTCTAGTTCACTGTCTACATCTTGAATTTGACCCAGAGTCTGTGTAAATGAGGAATGAATTGAAACAAAGTCAGGGATCCTTCAGTGACTTGTTTTTGTGAGTTCAATCTTCTGAGACCTCTGATGAGTCTGGCAGGGCAGTGCCTGTGTGCAGAGGGGCAGGGAAGCAGAGTCCCAGCACAGCAGCAGTGCCAGGGAGCAGCAGCATTTGGCCTGTTGAGAGCTGCTCTTTTTCTCCTGCCACCCTCCCCTTCTGGGCCTGGGGTGAGGCCTCAGTGCTCTGGCCCTTGGTCCCTGTGCTGGGCTGGGTCAGTCCTGTGGCCATGGCACTGCTGGGATGAGCTGGGCTCCACTGCACTCTTTCCACCACACAAGGGGCTCCATTTGCTCCGGGCACAGCCTGAAGCCTCAGCTCTTCTTCTCAAGGGCTCTCAAGAGCAAGCCCAAGGACCAGACTCTCCAGAGGCTCCTTGCCTTGCTGGTTTCTCCCTGGAGTCCGTGTGCTGACCTCAGGGTCCCACTGTGGGGGTTGAGGGGCTGAGGCTGCTCCAGTTGGTGCTGGTGGTGGCCAGTGCCCCTGGAGATGGCAAATGGTGCCTGAGGAGCCCGGGGCCGATTCTCTGCTGCTGTGCTGGGGAGCGGGGCTGGCCCTGGGGCTGCAGGAGCTGCCTGAGCTGATGATGTGCTGAGCACTGCAGACACAGAGGGCCTGTCCCTGAGCTCCATGGCCTCCATGTCCT
>NW_020923701.1:0-1261 GCF_003984885.1 Neopelma chrysocephalum
CTTTTCCCGCACCTGTTGACGCTGCAGAGGATGGAGGAGAGCCCCGCCAGCAGGTTCGCCACGGAGAGCCCGTTGGCGGCGTTTTTCCTCAGGAATTCCAGCGCCCGCTCCCGCCCCTCCCGCTCGCTCAGCACCAGCTTTTTGGTGGCCTGGAAAACACCTACAACCCCCCCCCCCCGCGTGTTCCAACCAAAAGAGAGGCTTCAGCCCCCCCCCAAAACAAACCGACTTAGTGCCTGGGCTTCCCCCTCCTCGAACCGAAGTCCCCCAAAAAGAAGCAGCGGGGGACGGGGGGTTTTATTTGGTGCTGCCCTCCCCCAAAAAAATGGGAGAAAAGAGGCCAAAAAAATAAAATAAAAAAAAAAGCGAAGAAACCGAGCAAAGAACGGCGAAAAAAATGAATGAAACGAAGGAAATTAAGCCAAACCCAAGCTTAGACTAAAAGCCAACCCCGGTTTTAAGCTCTGTATGGATCTTAAATACCTATCGGGCTAAGCTTTAGGGAAAGAATTTAGGGGTCCTGTGCTGTGCCCCCCGCCTTTGCCGTGTCCCAAAGCCAGGAAGATCCTTCATCTGAAAGAAAACAGCACGTCAGAGCAAAACAACCCCCCCCACCCCTCCGAGACCCCTCCGAGACCCCTCAGAGACTCTTAGAATCCCCTCAGAGCCCCCTCAGAGCTCCTCAGAGACCCCTGAGTCCTTCAGAGATCCCTCAGAGCCTCTTAGAGTCCCTCAGAGACCCCTCAGAGACCCTTAGAACCCCTTAGAGCCCCCTCAGAGCTCCTCGAAGACCCTCAGAGACCCCTCAGAGCCCCTTAAAGCCCCTCAAAGCCTTCTCAGAGCCCCCTCAGAGCCCCTTAGAGCCTCTTAGAACCCCCTCAAAGCCCCTCAGAGACCCCCAAAACCCCTTCAGAGACCCCTAAAGCCCCCTCAGAGACTCCTCAGAGCCTCTTAGAACCCCCTCAGAGACCCCTCAGAGACCCTCTGAGCCCCCTTAGAGTCCCTCAGAGACCACTCAGAAACCTTTGGAGACGCTCAGAGACCCTCTGAGCCCCCTTAGAGCCCCTCAGAGCCCCTTTAGAGCTCCTCAAAGTCCCCTCAGAGCCCGCCCGGGCTCATCGCCGGAATGATCCCCAAACAGCTCCCCAGGCGTGGAAAGCAGGAAGGATTTGGGGGATATTTGGGAGGTGTGGAAAGCAGAAAGGACGGGGGGATGTCTCTGGAGTTCGGGGTCGGTGGCTCCGGAGCCGCCGCGGAACAC
>NW_020923701.1:1271-2017 GCF_003984885.1 Neopelma chrysocephalum
CCCCCCCCTGTGCCCCCCATAGCCCCTATGACCCCCCCTCTGTGCCCCCATAGCCTCTGTGACCCCCCTGTGCCCCCCATAACCCCTATGACCCCCCTGTGCCCCTATGACCACCTGTGTCCCCCATAGTCCCTGAGCCCCCCACAGCCCTTACCATCACCCCAGTGCCCCCCACAGCCCCTACTGTCACCCCTCACAACCCCTATAACCACCCCTGTGCCCTCCATATCCCCCATAACTGCCCCTGTACCCCCATATCCCCCTGTGCCTCCCATAAGCCCCATATCCCCCTGTGCCCCCCGTAGGCTCCATATCCCTCTGTGCCCCCCACAGCCCTATAACTGCTCCTGTGTGCCCTCACAGCCCCTATAACCACCCTTGTGCCCCCCATAGCCCCTATAACTGCCCTTGTACCCCCATACCCCTCTGTGCCCCACATAGACCCTATAACCACCCCCATGCCCCCCACAGCCCCTACAGTCACCTCCACCCCCCCATAGCCCCTGCAACCCCCCTGTGCTCCCACAGTCCCCATAACCACCCCATGCCCCCATAGTCCCCACACCCTCTGTGCCCCTGCTGGCCCCATATGGCCCCTCTTGCCCCCATATATTCCCCCCTCCTGGCCCTCCGAGCCCCTGTGCCCCTAAGCCCCCATAATCACCCCTGTCCTGCCAGGTACCCTGTGCCTCCAGTGTTCCCATATGGCCCCTATGGCCCCCATGGGCTCAGTGCCCCACCCTGGA
>NW_020923702.1:0-1617 GCF_003984885.1 Neopelma chrysocephalum
GGGGGGGTCAGACAGAGGGTTCAGCCCCTCACGGGGGGTTTTGGGAGGGGGGACTTCGGTTGGGTTGGGCCCGTCCAGATGTGGCCCCTCAGCCGGTGCTGACCCCAGTTTGGATCCAGCTGTGCCCCCAGTCCAGCTGTGCCCCCCAGACCAGATCCAGCTGTGTCTCCTCCAGTCCCCCTCAGTTTGGATCCAGCTGTGCCCCCCCCCCAGTTTGGATCCAGCTGTGTCCCTTCCACCAGTGTCCCCCCCAGTTTGGATCCGGTTGTGTTCCCAGTCCAGCTGTTCCCCCCCCCATTTCGGATCCAGCTGTGCCTCCTCCAGCCCCCCCATTTTGGATCCAACTGTGCCCCCCTCACCTCCCCCCCCCAGTTTGGGTCCAGCTGTGCCCCCAGTCCAGCTGTTCCCCCCCATTTCAGATCCAGCTGTTCCCCCCCCCATTTCGGATCCAGATGTGCCCCCCAAGCCCCGCCCCCTTTGTTGTTTTGGCCCCGCCCCTCCATCTTTCCGGCACCGCCCCGTCCCCTGAGGCCCCGCCCTTTCCCCCCCTCCTCTCCCCAAGGCCCCGCCCCCTCCCGCCCCGCAGCCAATCGGGTTCTTTTTCCCCGGATCGTGGCCCCGCCCATGGGGCGAAAGGGCGCGTGGGCGTGGCCGAGCGGCGGCGCGGGCCAATGGCAGCGCGCGTCTCTGGCGGCCAATGGGAGGCGGCGGCGCTGCGGGGCGCAGGGGGACGGAGCGGCGGCCGGGCCGGGGCCGGTACCAACGGGGGGGGAAACGGGGGGGGGGCCGGTACCATGAGGGGGGGCACGGGGGGACAGGGGGGGGATAGAAGGGACTGGAGGGGACAGGGGGGACATGGAGGAACGAGGGGGACAGGGAGGGACAAGGGGGACAGAGACCGGCACCAACCTGAGGGGGCCGGGGGGGGTGCGGCCGGTACCAATGGGGGGGGCAGGGGGGACGGGGTCGGTACCAACTGAGGGTGAAGAGGGAACCAGGGGAGGGGGCTGGGAGGAAACCCCCCCCGGAGAGCCTGAGATGGGCCGAACTCCACCCCGGAATGGGTTAAAATCCGCCCCAAAATGGGTCAAACCCCACCGGGAAACAGGTCAAAAATCCAGCCTGAAATGGGTCAGGAATTCACCGCCAAATTGGGTCAAAAATTCGCCCAGGAACGGGTCAAAATTCACCCCAAAACGGGTCAAAATCCATCCCAAAGTGGGTTCAAAATTCAGCCCAAAATGGGTCCAAAATTCACCCCAAAACGAGTCAAAATCCATCCCAAAGTGGGTCCAAAATTCACCCCAAAATTGGTCCAAAATTCACCCCAAAATCTGACCAGAAATGACTCCAAATCCATCCTGTAGTTGGTCGGAATTCCATAAGAAATGGATCCAAAATTCTGTCCCGAAATCAACCCAAATCCACCTCAAAATGGGGCAAAATCCATCCCGGGACCCCGAAAGGGGTGAAAATCCCCAAATCCACCCTGAAACGGGTCAAAATCCATCTGGGAACGGGCCAAAACCCACCTGGAAACAGCTCCAAAATCCATCCTTGAAACGAGCCCAAAATCCATCCCGAAGTGGGTGAAAAATCCCCAAATCCGCCCTGAAA
>NW_020923702.1:1627-1840 GCF_003984885.1 Neopelma chrysocephalum
GCCGCCATCCCCCGGGAACGCCGCTGGAACCCCCCGGGAGCACTTCCGCCCACTGGGATGTGGGTTGGGATCCCCCGGGAATGCCCCCAATCCACAGGGATGCAGGTTGGGATCCCCTGGGAATGGCCCCATCCACTGGGATGTGGGTCGGGACCCCCTGGGGGTCAGGGCTGTGTTTTAGGGTCAGGGGTGTGCTGGGGGGGTCAGGGCTGT
>NW_020923703.1:0-1884 GCF_003984885.1 Neopelma chrysocephalum
GGGGGGGTGGATTTGGGGATGGGATTCCCTGCGACCCCCAGAACGTCATCCCCTGCAGCAGAACCGCCACCGCCATCGTGGGCAGGGGACACCCCGGGGACACTTTGGGGACACCCTGGGGACAACGGGGACACCCTGGGGGGGTGGATTTGGGGACGCCCTGGAGACACCTTGGAGACACTGGGGGGACACCTTGGGGACAACAGGGATGTGGCTTTGGGGACACTTTGGGGACATGGGGGGGGTGAATTTGGGGACACCTTGGGGGATGGATTTGGGGACACCTTGGGGACACTGGGGATGTGGCTCTGGGGACACCCTGGGGACACTGGTGGGGTTGGATTTGGGGACACCCTGGGGACACTGGGGGGATGGATTTGGGGACACTGGGGATGTGGCTCTGGGGACACCCTGGGGACACAGGGGGTGGATTTGGGGACACCCTGGGGACATTGGGGGGATGGATTTGGGGACACCTTGTGGGGGTGGCTCTGGGGACACCCTGGGGACATCCTGGGGGGGTGGAATTGGGGATGGGATCCCCTGTGACCCCCAGAACGTCATCCCCTGCAGCAGAACCGCCGCTGCCATCGTGGGCAGGGGACACCCCGGGGACACTTTGGGGACACCCCGGGGACACTTTGGGGACACTCTGGGGACACTGGGGGGCGGTGGATTTGGGGACACCTTGGGGGGGTGGATTTGGGGACCAGGAGATGGACTTGGAGACATCCTGGGGACACCGAGGGGGTGGCCTTGGGGACACCCTGGAGGGGTGGCTTTGGGGACACCCTGGGGACACCGGGGGGTGGATTTGGGGACACTCTGGGGACACAGGGGGGGTGGATTTGGGGACACTTCGGGGACACCGGGGATGTGGATTTGGGGACACCCTGGGGACACCAGGGGATGTGGCTCTGGGGATACCTTGGGAACATTAAGGGGTGTTGATTTGGGGACACCTTGGGGACATGGGGGGGGGGGGTTGGGGGCCCCGGGGGGGGTGGATTTGGGGACACCCTGGGGACACCAGGGAGGTGGATTTGGGGTCACCTTGGGGACACCAGGAGGATGGCTCTGGGGACATGGGGAAGGTGGCTTTTGGGACACCTTGGGGACACTGGTAGGGACAGATTTGGGGACACCCTGGGGACACTGGTGGGGGTGGATTTGGGGACACCCTGGGGACACCGAGGGGATGCAGATTTGGGGACACCCTGGGGACATTGGGGGGATGGATTTGGGGACACCTTGTGGGGGTGGCTCTGGGGACACCCTGGGGACATCCTGGGGACATTGGGGACACCCTGGGGGTGTGGATTTGGGGATGGGATTCCTTGCGACCCCCAGAACGTCATCCCCTGCAGCGGAACCGCGTCCGCCATCGTGGTCAGGGGACACCTTGGGGACAACAGGGGGACATCCTGGGGACATTGGGGGATAGATTTGGGGACACTGGGGAGGTGGATTTGGGGACACTTTGGGGACACCGGGGGGGGTGGCTCTGGGGACATCCTGGGGACAGCGGGGGGGATTGGGGACACCTTGGAGACACCGGGAGGTGGCTCTGGGGACACTTTAGGGGGATGGATTTGGGGACACCTTGGAGAGACGGGGGGGTGACTTTGTGGACACCTTGGGGACACTGGTAGGGACAGATCTGGGGACACCGGGGGTGTGGATTTGGGGACACCTTGGAGGCACCAGGGGGGTGACTTTGGGGACACCCTGGGGGCACTGGGGCAGTGGATTTGGGGACACCCTGGGGACACCTTGGGGACACCTTGTGGGGTGGTTTTGAGGACACCCTGGGGACACTGGAGGGGTGGATTTGGGGACATCCTGGGGACATGGGGGGGGTGGATTTGGGGACATCCTGGGGAC
>NW_020923703.1:1984-2998 GCF_003984885.1 Neopelma chrysocephalum
GGGGGGGTGGATTTGGGGACACCCTGGGGACACCAGGGGGATGGACTTGGGGACACCCTGGTGGGGTGAATTTGGGGACACTCTGGGGCTACGAGGGAGGTGGCTTTGGGGATTCCCTGGGGACACTGGAGGGGATGGATTTGGGGACACCCTGGGGACATTGGGGATGTGGATTTGGGGACACCTTGGAGAGATGGGACGGTGACTTTGGGGGCACCTTGGAGACACTGGAGGGATGGATTTGGGGACATCTTGAGGACACTGGGGATGTGGCTCTGGGGACACTGGGGGGGGGGATTTGGGGACACCCTGGGGGCACCAGGGGGGGGGGGATTTGGGGACACCCTGGGGACATGGGGGGGTGGCTCTGGGGACATCCTGGGAGGGTGGCTTTGGGGACACCCTAGGGACACCAGGGGGGTGGCTCTGGGGACACCTTGGGGGGGTGGCTTTGGGGACACCTTGGGGACAACAGGGATGTGGATTTTGGGACACCTTGGGGACATGGGGGGTGGCTCTGGGAACACGGAGGTGGTGGCTCTGGGGACACCCCGGGGACATCGGGGATGTGGCTTTGGGGACACTGGAGGGGTGGCTTTGGGGACAACTTGGGGACACGGGGGGGTGACTTTGTGGACACCTTGGAGACACCAGGGGATGTGGATTTGGGGACATGGGGGGTGGCCTTGGGGACACCTTGGGGACACCGGGGATGTGGATTTGGGGACACCCTGGGCACACTGGGGGGGGTGTATTTGGGGACACCCTGGGGGCACCTTGGGGACACCTTGAGGGGGTGACTTTGGGGACACTGGGGATGTGGATTTGAGGACACCCCGGGGACACTCGGGGGTGGCTCTGGGAACACTGGAGGTGGTGGCTCTGGGGACACCTCGGGGACAGTGGTGAGGGTGGATTTGGGGCACCCTGGGGACACTCGGGGGTGGCTCTGGGGACACCTTGGGGGGGGTGGCTCTGGGGACACCCCGGGGACACCGGGGATGTGGCTTTGGG
>NW_020923704.1:0-1851 GCF_003984885.1 Neopelma chrysocephalum
AGGTCCCTGTGACCCCCAGGAAGTCCCTGTGACCTCTAAAAGCTCCCTGTGACCCCCAGAAGGTCCCGGTGACCCCCAGAAGGTCCCTGTGACCCCCAGGAGGTCCTGGAAGGTCCCTGTGACCCCCAGAAGTTCTCTACGGTTCCAGAAGTTCCCTATGACCCCCAGAAGCTCCCTGTGACCCCCAGAAGCTCCCTGTGACCCCCAGGAGGTCCCTGTGACCCCCAGGAGTTCTCTATGGTTCCGGAAGTTCCCTATGACTCCCAGAAGCTCCCTGTGACCCCCAGGAGGTCCCTGTGGGTCCTGGAAGGTCCCTATGACTCCCAGAAACTCTCTATGGTTCCAGAACCTCCCTGTGACCCCCAGGAGGTCCTGGAAGGTCCCTATGACCCCCAGAAGCTCCCTGTGACCCCCAGAAGTTCTCTATGGTTTCAGGAGCTCCCTATGACTCCCAGAACCTTCCTGTGACCCCCAGGAGGTCCTGGAAGGTCCCTGTGACCCCCAGAAGTTCTCTATGGTTTAAGGAACTCCCTGTGTCCCCCAGAAGCTCCCTGTGACCCCCAGAAGGTCCCTGTGACTCGCAGAAGCTCCCCATGACTCCCAGAAGGTCCTGGAAGCTCCCCATGACCCCCAGAAGCTCTCTATGGTTCCAGAAGGTCCCAGGAGATCCAGGAGCTCCCAGGACCCCCAGGAGGTCCTGGAAGCTCCCCGTGACCCCCAGAAGGTCCCCGTGACCCCCAGAAGCTCCCTGTGACCCCCAGGAGGTCCCAGAAGCTCCCTATGACTCCCAGAAGGTCCTGGAAGGTCCCTGTGACCCCCAGAAGCTCCCTCTGACCACCAGAAGGTCCCTGTGACCCCCAGAAGCTCTCTACGGTTTCAGGAGCTCCCCGTGACCCCCAGAAGCTCCCCCTGACCCCCAGAACCTCCCTCTGACCACCAGAAGGTCCCTGTGACCCCCAGAAGTTCTCTACGGTTTCAGGAGCTCCCCGTGACCCCCAGAAGCTCCCGTGACCCCCAGAACCCTCCCGAACCCTCCCTCCCTTCCCCTCCCTCCCCCCCTTTGCAGGGGCGTCTCTCACCGTGCGCCTCGGGGTGGTCCCTGCGCTCGGGGGGCTCGTCGAGGGCGGAGATGGCCGAGCTGATGCTCTTCTGCAGGTCCTGGTTCTTGCTGACCGAGTCCTCCTCGTCGGAGGAGAAGGACGGCAGCGTCTCCAGGTTGCGCTTCAGCTCCTCGTCCAGGCGCTTGCAGGGCGAGGGACACGCCATGACCAGCCCCTCTCCTTCCCCCCCTTCCAAGGAACCCCCCAAAACCGGGGGTCCCACCTGGAAAGGGGGCGGCGGAGGGGGGGGCGGAGGCGGAGGGGGGGCCCGTGTTGGGGGGTGGTTGGAGGTCTGGGGGTTCAGGGGGGGTTTCGGGGAGGGGCTGGGGGGCGGCGGGTGCCTCTTGCCGGCCTTGAGGAAGTCGAGGAAGGAGGCCATGAAGCCCGACTTCATCTCCGGCTGCTTCTCCTCCGCCTCCCGCAGCTTCTGCTTCATCAGGCGATCGCGGCCCTGGGAGGGGTCCCCGACCGGGGGGGGCCCCTCGGAGACCCCCGGGAATTGGGAGGGGGGTGGGGGTGGTGGGGGAGGGCCCGTTGGTGGTGGAGGGGGAGGGGCGGCGGCGCTGCCCCCCGCGGGGGGAGGGGGGGCGCAGGGGGGGGGCGTCGCCCGCTTTGGAGACGGCCAGTTTGAGCTGGGGGGGGAAAAGGGGGGGTCAGGGGGGGACAGTGACCCCCGGTGACGCCCCCAGAGCTCCCAGTACCACCAGTGACCCCCAGTGACCCCCCCCATAGCTCCCAGTACCAACAGTGA
>NW_020923704.1:1951-2242 GCF_003984885.1 Neopelma chrysocephalum
GGGGGGGGAAAAGGGGGGGTCAGGGGGGGACCAGTGACCCCCGGTGACCCCCCCATAGCTCCCAGTACCAACAGTGACCCCCAGTGACCCCCCCCAGACACGGCCAGTTTGAGCTGGGGGGGGAAAAAGGGGGGGTCAGGGGGGGTCTGGGATGGACCAGTGACCACCAGTGACCCCCCCAGAGCTCCCAGTACCAACAGTGACCCCCCCCAGACACGGCCAGTTTGAGCTGGGAGGGGAAAAGGGGGGGGTCAGGGGGGGACAGTGACCCCCGGTGACCCCCCCATAGCT
>NW_020923705.1:0-403 GCF_003984885.1 Neopelma chrysocephalum
TTCCCTCCGGGATCGAGGGCTTGGAATGTCCTGATTTGTCCCCCCCATATCCTCACCCAGCTTGGGGGTCTCCGGCGGCGGCTCCAGGTGTGGGGGGGACAAATCAGGACATTCCAAGCCCTCGATCCCGGAGGGAAACTGAGGCGGGAGGGGGGGGCCCAGAGCCTCCCCCCCGATTGGGGGGGACCCCCAGGGGGCCTCCTGTGCCCCCCCTCCAGCCCTGTTCTGGGGGGGCTGGAAGAGCAGCCTGGGGGTCACCTGCCCGTTGCTCACCACCTGGGGGGGGTGTGTGGGGTTATTTGGGGTGGGGGGGCACCCAGGGGGGTCCCCAAAACACCCCTGAGACCCCCCAAGTACCTGTGGGGACGGGGGGGGGTCTCGGGGCCTCATGGCAGGGGGGGGG
>NW_020923705.1:503-2210 GCF_003984885.1 Neopelma chrysocephalum
CCCCCCCGGTGTCCCCCCACCGAAGTTCTCGGCGCTCTTGGTCCAGGCGGGAAGATCCCACTGGAATCTCAGCTCCCCCGGGGACTCCTCGCGCTCCACCGGGACACGGAGGCTCCGCTGGATCTGGGAATGGATCTGGAAGGACATGGGGTGGGAGGGAAAGGACACAGGTCACAGGGACACCGAGGGGACACGGGGCAGCACCACGGGGACACGTGTGACAAGACAGGGACACCCTGGGGACTCGTGGGACAAGGCAGGGACACCCCAGGGACACATGAGGGGTCTGAGGGTGGGTTTGGGGGGCTTTGGCCCCTCCCCAGCACAGCCCAGTGGGGGTGTCACTGCCCACTCCTCTCTCCCACCAACCCAGTGGTCCCCAAGTGTCCCCAAGTGTCACCGTGGGGGGCTCTGGGGGGGGGCTCAGCCTCACCAGCCTGTGGGAGAGCAGCAGGGCAGCGCCCCGGGAGGTGAACATGGCCCGGGACACGAAGCACATGACGAGCTCGTGGTGCTTCTGCAGCTCCGACAGCGCCCGGAGCCGCCGCTCCAGCTCCTCCTGCCACGCCTCTGTCACCTTCTGGGGGGACACTGGAGTCACACAGGGCAGGGGGACACTGAGGGGACACTGAGGGGACACTGAGGGGACAGCAGGGGACAGCAGGGACAGTGCCTGGAGCCACCGCTCCAGCTCCTCCTGCCACACCTCCGTCACCTTCTGGGGGGGACACCGGGGTCACACAGGGCAGGGGGGCACCGAGGGGACACCAGGGGACAGCAGGGGACAGCAGGGACAGTGCCTGGAGCTGCTGCTCCAGCTCCTCCTGCCACGCCTCTGTCATCTTCTGGGGGGGACACCGGGGTCACACAGGGCAGGGGGACACCAAGGGGACACTGAGGGGACACCAGGGGACAGCAGGGGACAGCAGGGACGGTGCCACCCTCACCTGGGCCTCCCCGAGGAGCACCTTTCCGCGCTTGTTGAGCTCCCTCATGACCTGCAGAATGGCCATTTTCACCTCCACCTGCAGCCGCTGCTGCGCCTCCGACGCCTGGCGCTGCCTGGGAACAACGGGAACGCCGGGAATGGGGACACGGGGGGGGGTGGACACGGGGAGGGGGACACGGACGGGACAGGGGGTGGCACGCACAGGCCCCGCAGGTGCCGCTGGGAGTCCTGCAGCGAGGACAGTTTGGCGCTGAGGCAGCGGGACACGTCCAGCAGCAGCGACTGCTGCTCACGGGCCGCCTCGGGGACGCTCCGGGAACTGGGAACGCGCCCGGAACGCGGCGGGAACCGGGAGGGAAACGGGGGGACAAAACAGGGAGAAGAGGGAGAAAGGAGAAAATGAGGAAAAAGGGGAAAAACAGAAAAAGGGAAAAAAGGAATAAGGGAAAAAAGGGAAAAAAGGGAAAAAAGGGAAAAAAGGGAAAAAAGGGAAAAAAGGGAAAAAAGGTGAGAAGAAGGCAAAAAAAGAGAGAAAAACCATTAATAAGGTAACCAACCCTCATTAAGCATCATTAACTAGTTAACTTAATAATTGTTTTTAATTAAAAGTTTCCACTTTGTGAAAAAGGTTTGGTTTATTTCCTATTTAATTAAATTAAATTTTCTGCATCTCAATGCTACTGGGATCATTAATTATTCAGTCAATCCGCCAATTGTTTAAATAAATAATTGAGTTAACTATCAATGCAGCCACGAAG
>NW_020923706.1:0-1720 GCF_003984885.1 Neopelma chrysocephalum
GGGGGGGCTGGGAATGGGGGGATCCCCCACTCACCATCGCTCTTGGGGTTGCCCAGCACCTTCATGACCTCGGCGTTGGTGGGGTTCTGGCCCAGCGCCCGCATCACGTCCCCGCACTGGCTGTACAGGATCTTCCCATCGCCCGTGCGGTCGAAGAGCTGGAAGGCCTCCTTGAACTCTGCCGGGACCCCCGTGTCAGCGGGGCCGGGACCCCCGGGACCCCCAATACGCCAGGACCCCCCGTGTCAGCGCTGCCAGGACTCCCACACAAGCACTGCTGGTATCTCCAACACACTGGGCACCCCCCCCCCATGCCAGTGCCACTGGAACCCCCAGGGCACAGGGACCCCCCCAACTCAGCACCTCCAGAATCTCGGCATCAGCACCACGGGAACCCCTGCGGCAAAAGGACCCCCGACTCTGCCCCTTCAGGACCCCCAAAGCACCGGGATGCCCCCGTGTCGGTGCCTTCGGGACCACCAACCAACGCAGCGGGACCCCCGTGTCGGTGCCCCCGGGACCCTCAACAGCGCTCCCATCCCGCTGTATCCCTGGAACTCAACACCTCAGGGACCCCACGGCCGCTTCCCCGGGACCCCGCACCTCGCCGACCCCACTACCGGCCCCCCCCTCTCCGGCCCCGGGTCGGGTTCCATTCCCCGGTGGGATCCGGTTTCCCGGTGGGATCCGGTTTCCCGGTGGAACCCGACGCCGGCCGGGATGCGGGTGGGGCCGCCGCCCTCGGGGATGCTGCCCGGGCTGAGCGGGAGCCCCGGCGGATCCCGGAGAACCGGGAGCGCTCAGGAATCCGCGGCCCCGCCCCGCAGGAATGCGCGGCCGAGGCGCGCTGTGCCCATATAAGGGCAAATTGCGCAGGAGGGGCCCGGACACCCTCCGGTCCCGGTGCCGGTGCCGGTCCCGGTGCCGGTCCCGCAGCCCCGGCCCCGCATCCCCGGCCCCGCATCCCCCCGTTCCCCCGGAACGAGCGGCCCCGCCCGGGACGGACTTTGCCCGGGAAAAGGCCCCGCCCGCGGCCGCGCAGGAAGCGCCGGGGCCGGTCCGGGGTTGGGGGGGGTCCGTTCCTGGCACCCCGAGCTGGGGCGGGTCCAGCCCCGCTCCCGGTGCCGCTCCCGGTGCCCGGTGCCGGTCACTCACCCGCGGTCTGCTCCTCCGAGAAGTCGCACTGCGGGGGAGAGCGCGGCGGTCAGCGGGCACCGGCATCCCCCGGGGGGGATGGATGGAGCGCCCGGTGCCCGCCGAGCCCGCCCGGTGCCCCCTCGGTGCCCCCCGCGCCGCATCCCCCGCCCGACCGACCCCCGGTGCGACCCCCGCCCCCCCCCCCCCCCCACCCCCCCTCCCCCCTCCAACCCCGCCCCGCCCGCGCATCCCCCGCCGCGGCCGCCGGTGCCGGAGCCGCTCCCGGAGCCGCTCCCGGAGCCGCTCCCGGTGCATTCCCGGTGCGTTCCCGGTGCCCACCATGGCGCCGGCCGCTCCCGTTCTCTCCTGCGCTCTTCGGGCGTCACCGCGCGCGGCGTCACCGCCGGTAACGAGGGCGGGGATTATTCATGAGGGGGGGCGGGGAAACGGGGGGAGACCGCGCCCCTTTCCTTCTCCCCCGGGGGGGGGAAATGTTTTGTCTATAGATGGGCACGGAGCGAACACCGTCCCCACCCACCCCACGGGGGGCACCTCCCCCGCGGGGGACACCCCATCCCAGGGG
>NW_020923707.1:0-421 GCF_003984885.1 Neopelma chrysocephalum
TGGAAGGAATCCTCGACCATATGCAATTTTAGCCCTCGTCTGGCAGGGGCGCCGGCCTAGCGAATGACGGCTCTTTTTGCCCAGAAGGAGGGGCCTGACCCTCCGGCTCTCGCCTGCTATTTGTGCGCCGCCATCGTCTCTACGCACGCAGCTGGGGCTCCCGGTCCTGGCACCTTCTGTCTGGAAGGAATACTCAACCGTATGCAATTTTAGCCTCCGACTGGCAGGTGCACCGGCCAGCCAACAACGGCCCTTTTTGCCCAGAAGGAGGGGCCTGACCCTCCGGCTCTCGCCTGCTATTTGTGCGCCGCGATCGGCTCTACGCGCGCAGCCAGAGCTCCCGGTCCTGGCGCCTTCGGTCTGGAAGGAATCCTGACCGTATGCAATTTTAGCCCCCGGTCGGCCGGCGCACGGGCCCTCG
>NW_020923707.1:521-5558 GCF_003984885.1 Neopelma chrysocephalum
CAGCTGGGGCTCCCGGTCCTGGCACCTTCTGTCTGGAAGGAATACTCAACCGTATGCAATTTTAGCCTCCGACTGGCAGGTGCACCGGCCAGCCAACAACGGCCCTTTTTGCCCAGAAGGAGGGGCCTGACCCTCCGGCTCACGCCTGCTATTTGTGCGCCGCGATCGGCTCTACGCGCGCAGCCGGGGCTCCCAGTGCTGGCGCCTTCGGTCTGGAAGGAATCCTCGACCGTATGCAACTTTAGCCCCCGCTCGGCAGATGCACCGGCACACGAACGACGGCCCATTTTGCCCAGAAGGAGGGACCTGACCCTCCGGCTCTCGCCTGCTATTTGTGCGCCGCGATCGGCTCTACGCGCGCAGCCAGAGCTCCCGGTCCTGGCGCCTTCGGTCTGGAAGGAATCCTGACCGTATGCAATTTTAGCCCCCGGTCGGCCGGCGCACGGGCCCTCGAACGACGGCCCTTTTTGCCCAGAAGGAGAGGCCTGACCCGCCGGCTCTCGCCTGTCCCTTGTGCGCCGTGATGGGCTCTACGCACGCAGCTGGCGCTCCCGGTCCTGGCGCCTTCGGTCTGGAATGAAACCTCGACCGTATGCAATTTTAGCCCCCGACTGGCAGGCGCGCATGCCAGCGAACGATGGCCGTTTTTGCCCAGAAGGAGGAGCCTGACCCTCCAGCTCTCGCCTGATATTTGTGTACCTCGATCGGCTCTACGTGCGCAGCCGGGGCTCCCAGTCCTGACGCCTTCGGTCTGGAAGGAATCCTCGACCGTATGCAATTTTAGCCCCCGTTCGGCCGACGCACGGGCCCACGAACGACGGCCCTTTTTGCCCAGAAGGAGGGGCCTGACCCTCCGGCTCTCGCCTTCTATTTGTGCGACGCGATCGGTTCTACGCGCGCAGCCGGGGCTCCCGGTCCTGGCGCCTTCGGTCTGGAAGGAATCCTCGACCGCATGCAATTTTAGCCCCCGACTGGCAGGCGCGCCAGCCGAGCGAAAGACGGCCCTTTTTGCCCGGAAGGAGGGGCCTGACCCTCCGGCTCTCGCCTTCTATTTGTGCGACGCGATCGGTTCTACGCGCGCAGCCGCGGCTCCCGGTCCTGACGCCTTCGGTCTGGAACGAAACCTCGACCGTATGCAATTTTAGCCCCCGGCCGGCCGGCGTACCAGCCCACGAACGAAGGCCCTTTTTGCCCACAAGGAGGGGCCTGACCCTCCGGCTCTCACCTGCTATTTGTGTGTTGCGATCGGCTCTACGCGCGCAGCCGGGGCTCTCGGTCCTGGCGCCTTCAATCTGGAAGGAATCCTCGACCGTATGCAATTTTAGCCCCCAGCGGGCAAGCGCGCCGGCACACGAATGACGGCCCTTTTTGCAAAGAAGGCGGGGCCTGACCCTCCGTCTCTCCCCTGCCCCTTGTGCGCTGCGATCGGCTCTACGCATGCAGTTGGGGCTCCCGGTCCTGGCGCCTTCGGTCTGGAAGGAATCCTCGACCGTATGCAATTTTAGACCCCGGCCGGCCAACGCGCCGGCACACGAACGACGGTCCTTTTTGCCCAGAAGGAGAGGCCTGACCGTCCGGCTCTCGCCTGCTATTTGTGTGCCGCGATCGGCTCTACGCACGCAGCCGGGGCTCCCGGTCCTGACGCCTTCGGTCTGGAAGGAAACCTCAACCGTATGCAATTTTAGCTCCCGGCCGGCCAGCGTACCGGCCCACGAACGAAGGCCCTTTTAGCCCAGAAGGAGGGGCCTGACCCTCTGGCTCTCGCCTGCTATTTGTGCACCGCGATAGGCTCTACGCACGCAGCTGGGGCTCCCAGTCCTGGCGCCTTCGGTCTGGAAGGAATCCTCGACCGTATGCAATTTTACCCCCCGGTCGGCCGGCACACCGGCACACGAACGACGGACCTTTTTGCCCAGAAGGAGAGGCCTGACCGTCCGGCCCACGCCTGCTATTTGTGCGCCGCAGTCGGTTCTACGCGTGCAGCCGAGGCTCCCGGTCCTGACGCCTTCGGTCTGGAATGAAACCTCGACCGTATGCAATTTTAGCCCCCGGTCGGCCGGTGCACCGGCACACGAACGACGGCCCTTTTTGCCCAGAAGGAGGGGCCTGACCCTCCGGCTCTCGCCTGCTATTTGTGCGTCGAGATCGGTTTTACGCGCGCAGCCGGGGCTCCCGGTCCTGACGCCTTCAGTCTGGAACGAAACCTCGACCGTATGCAATTTTAGCCCCCGACTGGCAGGCGTGCCGGCCTAGTGAATGACGGCCCTTTTTGCCCAGAAGGAGGGGCCTGACCCTCCGGCTCTCGCCTGCTTTTTGTGCGCCACGATCGGCTCTACGCGCGCAGCCGGGGCTCCCGGTCCTGGCGCCTCCGGTCTGGAAGGAATCCTCGACCGTATGCAATTTTAGACCCCGCCCGGTCGGCGCATGGTCCCACAAACGACGGCCCTTTTTGCCTAGAAGGTGGGGCCTGACCCTCCGGCTCTTGCCTGCTATATGTGTGTTGCGATCGGCTCTACGCGCGCAGCAGGAACTCCCGGTCCTGGCGCCTTCGGTCTGGAAGGAATCCTCCACCGCATGCAATTTTAGCCCCCGACTGGCAGGCGCGCCGGCCAGCCAACGACGGCCCTTTTTGCCCAGAAGGAGAGGCCTGACCCTCTGGCTCTCGCCTGCTATTTCTGCGCCGCGATCGGCTCTACGCGCGCAGCCGGGGCTCCCGGTCCTGGCGCCTTCGGTCTGGAAGGAATCCTCGACCGTATGCAATTTTAGTCCCTGACCGGCAGGCGCGCATGCCAGCGAACGATGGCCCTTTTTGCCCAGAAGGAGGGGCCTGACCCTCCGGCTCTCACCTGCTATTTTTCGCCGTGATCGGCTCTACGCGTGCAGCCGGGGCTCCCGGTCCTGGCGCCTTCGGTCTGGAAGGAATCCTCGACCGTATGCAATTTTAGCCCCCGACTGGCAGGCGCGCCGCCCAGCGAACGACGGCCCTTTTTTCCCAGAAGGAAAGGCCTGACCCTCCAGCTCTCGCCTGCTATTTGTGCGCCGCGATGGGCTCTAGGCGCGCAGCCGGGGCTCCCGGTCCTGGCGCCTTCGGTCTGGAAGGAATCCTCGACCGTATGCAATTTTAGCCCCAGGCTAGCCAGCGTACCGGCCAGCGAACGACGGACCTTTTTGCCCAGAAGGAGGGGCCGGACTCTCCGGCTCTCGCCTGCCCCTTGTTCGCCGCGATCGGCTCTACGCGCGCAGCCGGGGCTCCCGGTCCTGGCGCCTTCGGTCTGGAAGGAATCCTCGACTGTATGCAATTTTAGCCCCCGGCCGGCAAGCGCGCGGGCCCACGAACGACGGCCCTTTTTGCAAAGAAGGAGGAACCTGACCCTCCGGTTCTCGCCTGCTATTTGTGCGCCGCGATCAACTCTACGCGCGCAGCCGGGGCTCCCGGTCCTGGCGCCTTCGGTCTGGAAGGAATCCTCGACCGTATGCAATTTTAGCCCCCGGCCGGCCGGCGCACCGGCCCACGAACGACGGCCCTTTTTGCCCATGTGGGAAATAAAGAATCGGTTTTATTACAAGCAAATGAATTTAGCAAATCACTAACATAAGAGTTTTTCTTTACTAACCTATAGGGCCTATCGCGGAGCTGTAAGACGCCGGATTCAGCCTGGAACCGGTGTCAGGGAAACATGCGAATGGGAATAGGGGAACTGTAGATGAATATTGGTAAGGAAGCCCCTTATACCACATGGCTGGTCCTGGAAGCTGCCATGCTGCTGGACACTCCACCTCCCAGCACGACACAGCCAACCAGAAAGAGGGGAATGCCTCTTCTATGACGTAAACGGGGTTGAACCTTAAGAATGTTTAAAAAGCGGGACTTTTGAATTGAAGGGTGTGTTCCTGGGAATCCTGCGTGCCTAGGACACCCAACATTTGTTGTAATTTTTCCTTTTCGTTTTATTCCTTTTGTTTTGCAAACTTTTGCCGTCTTTCTAAATTCAATAAATGAGATTTTTCTCGCAATTTGGGGGCTCGTCCGTGATAACTGCCCGCCGACCACAGCTGGGGGTGCCAAGACCCCCTGGAAAGCGCGCTCCGCCCTGATTTTGGCGGCCCAGGAGGCTTTGTACCCTCGCCGGAGTCGGTCGCGGCAAAGACCCGGGATGAACGGCTGTAGAACAAAAGGAAGCGAAAGGAATCCCGGCCGGTATACAAATTAAAACTCTGGAGCCCTTAAAACTCTGTGCACAGAACCCGGTAAGGAAATAACAATCTTTAAATTCTACCGGGCGGGCTGGGTGAAATGTGTGTGTGTGTATATGTGTATGAATGTAAATGAAAGCGTCGGCGAGCGCGGGAGAGCGGAGGACCGGGGAGTACTCGGACCCCCGGAGCGGCACGGCGGGGTCGGCCCGGGCCCGGGGCCGGAGCCAAGCGGCGGGCAGTAGAGCCAGGCGGCTGCTGCGAGCGCAGCGGGGCGGGAACCGGCGGAGCGGCCGGGGCCCGTGAGCGAGCGGCGCCGGGCGGCGAAGTGCTCTGGGCAGAGGCGGAGCAGAGCGGAGCGGCGGCACGCTCGAGCGTCGAGCGGCGGCAGCGCGCCGTGGGTGTCCCGGAGCGACGCGGCGGGATCGGCCCAGGGGCCAGGAGCGAGAGGCGCTGAGCAGCGGCCCGGGGCCGGCCCGGGGCCGGGAGCCGCGCGGGGGAGAAGGCGGAACCGAGTCGGCCCCGTGGCTGGAGACGGGCTAATCTCAGGCGGGCGGCGCAGCGGCAGCGGTTGGCACGGCGCTCGCGGGAGCTTTAGAGTACGGTAGCGCGTGTGTAAGGGAGGCGACGCCAGCCGGGAGTCTGGCGGTGTGTGCGAACGCGTAAAGTGACGGCCAAGGGCCCGCCGGTACACTGAAGCGAAAGGTGGCGCTGGACGGGGATCCGGCAGCACCACCAGCCGGGGGGCCGGCGAACGACGGCCCTTTTTGCCCAGAAGGAGGGGCCTGACCCTCCGGCTCTCGCCTGCTATTTGTGCGCCGCGATCGGCTCTACGCGTGCAGC
>NW_020923708.1:0-1985 GCF_003984885.1 Neopelma chrysocephalum
CAGCCCCTCGAGCCGCCGCCGCTCCTCCCGCGTCAGGAACCCTGGGGAGACCCCCAAAACCTCAGTGTCAACCCAAAACCAGCAGCGTCCCCCCTAAGACAGCGACGTCCTCCCTAAAACAGCGACATCCCCCCTAAAACAGGAACATCCCCCCCTCCCCCGGAGCCGCCGCCGCTCCTCCCGTGTCAGGAACCCCAGGGAGACCCCCAAAACCCCCACTGTCACCCCAAAAACAGCTACATCCCTCCTAACACAGGAACGTGCCCCCTCCCCTGGAGCTGCCGCCGCTCCTCCTGTGTCAGGAACCCCGGGGGAGATCCCCGAAATCCCAACGTCCCCCCTAAAACAGCGACGTCCCCCCTCCCCTGGAGCCGCCGCCGCTCCTCCCGTGTCAGGAATCCTGGGGTGGGACCCCTGAAACCCCCAATGTCACCCCAAAAACAGCGACATCCCTCCTAAAACAGCAACGTCCCCCCTCCTCTGGAGCTGCCGCCGCTCCTCCCGCGCCAGGAACCCTGGGGAGACCCCCGAAATCCCAACATCCCCCCTAAAACAGCGACATCCCCCTAAAACAGCGACATCTCCCCTAAAACAGCAACATCCCCCTAAAACAGCGACATTCTCCCTAAAACAGCGATGCCTCCCCTCCCCTGGAGCCGTCGCCGCTCCTCCCATGTCAGGAACCCTGGAGGGGGACCCCCGAAATCCCACTGTCACCCCAAAAACAGCGACATCCCCCATATCAGTGACACCCCAGTGACCCCACAACCCCTCACCAGCCTGGACTGGGTGCTCAGTGCTGGGGAAGGCACCGACTTTGCCACCACAGTGTCACCCCAGTGGTGTCCCCGTCACCCCCCCAGCAGTGATATCCCCATATCCATGACACCCCGGTGACCCCACAACCCGCTCACCAGCCTGCACCGGGTGCTCAGCACTGGGTGACCCACCACGGTGTCACCCCAGCAGTGTCCCCACGACCCCTCCAGCAGCCTGTGACACCCCAAACAGTGACATTCCCATATCAATGACATCCCAGTGACCCCACAACCACTCACAGCGCTGGGGAAGGTGCCAAGTTTGCCACCACATCACCCCAGTGGTGCCCCCGCCGCCCCCCCAGCAGTGACATCCCCGTACTGGTGACACCCCAGTGACCCCCCCAGCCCCCTCACCGGCCTGCACCAGGTGGTCGGTGGTGGGGAACCTCTTGTAGACGGGGGTGCTGACGGCCCTGAGCACCAGCAGCGCCGCCAGCCCCCCGTAGCGCAGCAGAGTCCGGCGCAGGATCCGGCCCCGCGCGTCCGCCCCGTGCACCGACCCCGCCACCGCCACCATGAGCCCGTCGGGGGCCGGAACCGCCCGGAACTGCCCCCACCAGCGCTCCAGCACCAGCGCCACGTAGAACCCTGCGCATGGTGGGGTTATACTGGGGGGGGCGACTGGGAGCGCTGGGAGAGCCGGGAAGGGTCGGTGGGAGCGCTGGGAGCACTGGGAGCACTGGGAGGGGTCGTTGGGAGCGCTGGGAGGGGTCGCTGGGAGCACTGGGAGCGCTGGGAGGGGTCGGTGGGAACATTGGGAGCGCTGGGATTGCCGGGAGGGGTCGCTGGGAGCACTGGGAGCGCTGGGAGGGGTCGTTGGGAGCGCTGGGAGGGGGCGCTGGGGAGAATGGGGGTTTACTGGGGGGAACCCAGGGGTTCTAGGGGCACTGGGAGCACTGGGAAGGGGCACTGGGAAGAATGGAGGGTGCCTGGGGGTGTCCCAGGGGGCTCATGGGGGGGTTTGGGGTTCCCTGGGAACGCTGGGAGGGGTCGTTGTGAGCATTGGGAGTATTGGGAGCACTGGGAGGGGTCGTTGGGAGCACTGGGAGCACTGGAAGGAGTCGTTGGGAGCGCTGGGAGGGGTCGTTGGGAGCACTGGGAGTACGGGGAGGGGTCATTGGGAGCACTGGGAAGGGGCACTGGGGAGACTGGGGGGTCCCGGGG
>NW_020923709.1:0-1310 GCF_003984885.1 Neopelma chrysocephalum
TGAAATTTGGGCCTCTCCCCAACTTGTGGGGGTCTTTCATCCTCTGAGGGGGTAGTTTTGGTCCTGGGGGGGATTGATTTGGGGCAGGGGGGGTTGTTTTGCCCCTGAGGGGGGGGGGCAGGAGCTGGGGGGGTCCATAGGGCAGAGACCCCTCCCCGATCTGGGGGTGCCCCCCTGACCTTCCCCCCCCCAGCCTCGGCGGGGGGGCCCCTCTCCCTCTCCAGCCTCCTGGAGACCCTCGACACCTTCGAGCTGGGGGGTGACGAGCCCGGGGGGGACCCCAAAGAGCCCGAGGGGGCCCCCAAAACCCCCCCCAAGGAGGGGGGGCTGAGCCCCCCGCCCGCCCCGCGCCGCTCCGACAGCCTGGAGGAGCTGCTCACCAAGGTGGGTGTCGGGGGGCAGGAGGGTTTGGGGGGTCCTTCTGCACCCCCTGCTCATCCCAAACCCCCCCAGGAGGAGGCAGGACCCCCCCCCTCAGCCCGCCGGGCCCCCCCCGGAGCCCCCCGAGGAGGTTTGGGCTGAGATGGTCGACACCAAATCCCCCGTGGAGGATTTTGAGAAGCTGCTGCCGGACCCCGCGCACAAGGTGGGAGGGTCGGGGTGCCCCGGGGGGGGGGATCCCGGGGGTATTTGGGGGGTCCCGGGGAGGTTGAGGTGGGGTTTGGGTGTTCTGGGGGTTGTTTGGGATGTGGGGAGGGGCTCGGAGTGAGGTTGGGAGGGAGCTGGAGGGATTTTGGGGGGATTCCGAGTTGGTTTTGGGGGTGTCTGGGATGGCCCCGGGACTCAGCACAGGGAAACCTGGGGGGCATTGGGGGGGACTTTGGGGTGTCACGGACCCCTGGGGGGGGAAGGGGAGTTTGGAGAGGGGTTTGGGGTGACCCCTACCCCATTTTGGGAGTTTGGAGAAGGGTTGGGGAGGATTTGGGGTGACCTGTACCCCCATTTTGGAAGTTTGGAGAGGGATCGGGGGGGGTTTGGGGTGACCCCTACCCCATTTTGGGGGGTTGGGGGGGTTTGGGGTGACCCCTGTCCCCATTTTGCGTCCCCTCAGTGGCTGTTGCCCCCAGACCCCTTCCAGCAGCTGCAGCAGGGGCAGTTGGGGTCTGGGGGTTCGGGGGTGCCCGGGGGGGGTGTTGGGGTGCGAGTGGGTTTTGGGGTGACCCTGTACCCCCATTTTGTGCCCCCTCAGTGGCTGTTGCCCCCAGACCTCTGTGGGGCCAGTCGGGGTCGGGGCAGGGTCTGGGGGTTTGGGGGTGCCCAGAGGGGGGTGTTGGGGTGCAGGTGGGTTTTGGGGTGACCTGAACCCCCCC
>NW_020923710.1:0-2222 GCF_003984885.1 Neopelma chrysocephalum
TTATTTTATTTTTATTTTTATTTTTATATATTTTTATTTCCTCCCTCTTTTTTAATAATAATAATAATAATAATAATTATAATTATAATAAATAAAAACCTTAAAAAGAAACCCGGAGGGGAGGGAAAGGGGGGGGGAGGAAACGAGTTACAAACCAATTAATTAAAATCCTTAATTAGAAAGGAAGTCGTTAAAAATTAATTAATGGAGCGGAAGAGGAGGAGGGAAAATAAAAGGGGGGGGGGGCGGGGGGAGCCCCTCCCCCATCCCTGGCAGTGAAGCAGCGCTGGGTCGGACCCTCCCCCCCTCTGCCCCCCCGAATTTTGGGGACCCCCCTCAACCGATTTTGGGGACCCCCCCCCACCTGCTTTAGGGACCCCCTCCCACGGACAGACACGGGGACACCCCAAAATTGGGGACACCCCAAAATTGGGGACCCCCCAAAATTGGGGACCCTCAAAATTGGGGACCTCCTTCCCACTTTGGGGACCCCCAAATTAGGGACCCCCCAAAATTGGGGACCCCCCGCACCTTAGGGACCCCTCAAGTTGGGGACCCCCCAAAATTGGGGACCTCTCCCACCTTGGGGACCTTTAAAATTGGGGACCCCCAAAATTGGGGACCCCCCCTCACTTTGGGGACCCCCCCACCTGCTTTAGGGACACCCCCCCACGGATAGACACGGGGACACCCCAAAAATTGGGGATTTCCCCCCTCTTGGGGACCCCCCAAAATTGGGGACCCCCCAAAATTGGGGATTTCCCCCCTCTTGGGGACCCCCAAAATTGGGGATACCCCAAAATTGGGGTCACCCCAAAATTGGGGACCCCCCCACTTTGGGGACACCCCAAAATTGGGGACCCCCCTAAATTGGAGACCCTCAAAATTGGGGACCCCCCAAAATTGGGAACCCCCTCCCCACTTTGGGGACACCCAAACTTGGGGACCCCCCAAAATTGGGGACCCCCTCCCCACTTTGGGGACACCTAAAATTGGGGACCCCCCAAAATTGGGGACCCCCCTCACTTTGGGGACACCTCGACTTTAGGGACAACCCCCAAACCCACACACGGGGGGACCCCCCAAAATTGGGGACCTCTCCCACTTTGGGGACCCCCAAAATTGGGGACACCCCAAAATTGGGGACCTCTCAAACTTGGGGACACCCCCCCAATGGGGACCCCCAAACTTGGGGACCTCCCAAACTTGGGGACACCCCCCCCCCGCCTTCCCCACCTTGGGGACCCTCCCCACACCTCGGGTGACCCCCCAAAAGGTGACCCCCAAACTTGGGGACGCCCTCCCAATGGGGACCCCCAAAATTGGGGACACCCCAAACTTGGGGACCCTCAAACTTGGGGACGCCCCCCCCCAATGGGGACCCCCAAACTTGGGGACCCCCAGATTTGGGGACACCCTCACTCTGAAGACCCCCAAACTTGGGGACCCCCACCCACTGTGGAGCCCCCCCTTAATGGGATCCCCCACTTTGAGGACACCCCTCCCTCACCCTGAGGACCCCTCCCCACTTTGAGGACCCCCAAACCTTGGGGACCCCCCCCAGTTTTGGGGGGACCTCCCACCCAGGGGACCCCCTTCCCCGGGAGAAAATGGGGGGGGGTGTTAATTAATTTGGGGGGGTGTTAATTAAATTTGGGGGCTTGTTTTTAATTAATAATTCTCTTTGTAGATCCACAGACTCTGACGGGGCCCCCCCACCCTGGGGGTGCCCCCCCAAAACAACGGGAGCCCCCCAAAACCTGTAGGTGCCCCCCCAACCTGTGGGTCCCCCCCCAATTTGTGGGTGCCCTCCTAAACCTGTGGGTGCCCCCCCAAAACAACGGGAGCCCCCCTAAACCTGTGGGTGCCCCCCCAATTTGTGGGTGCCCCCCCGAAACCTGTGGGTGCCCCCCAAAACAACGGGAGCCCCCCCAAAGCAACAGGAGCCCCCCTAAACCTGTGGGTGCCCCCCAACCTGTGGGTGTCCCCCCAAAACAACGGGAGCCCCCCAAAACCTGTGGGTGCCCCCCCAATTTGTAGGTGCCCCCCAAACCTGTGGGTGCCCCCCCTCCCTCCCCGGGGTGGCCCCAAAGGCACTTGGGGGGGATCTCAGGGGGCACCTTTGGGACCCCAGGGTGGGGAGGGGGCACCAAGGGGGGCACCCATGGCGGGGGGGGCACCAAGGGGGGTCCAGGTGGAGGTTGGGGGGCACCAAGGTGGGT
>NW_020923710.1:2322-2524 GCF_003984885.1 Neopelma chrysocephalum
TGGGCACCAAGGTGGGTCCAGGAGTTGATGATGGGCACCAAGGGGGGTCCAGCAGGAGATGATGGGCACCAAGGTGGGCTCAGGAGGGTCAGGAGGAGATGATGGGCACCAAGGTGGGTCAGGAGTTGATGATGGGCACCAAGGTGGGTCCAGGAGGGTCAGGAGTTGATGATGGGCACCAAGGTGGGTCCAGCAGGAGATG
>NW_020923711.1:0-1611 GCF_003984885.1 Neopelma chrysocephalum
TATGGGGGGGCGTGGGAGGGTACAGGGGATGGATGGGGGATATGGGGGAATACAGGACAGAGGGGACACCTGGGACTACAGGGGACACATGGAGGGGTTTTGGGGACACGCCCCCAGGGAGGGGTGTGTCAGGGGAGGGGCGTGTCCTCACTCACCTGTGCCGGGGGCCTTGTCCCACCTGAGCAGCCGCTCGGTCCCGCTCCTGCTCCGCCTGGTGCCGGCACTGCCGGGCCTCCTCCACGGCCTGGGGGGGCAGGGCTGGCATGGACACGCCCACCGGGGACACGCCCACCACCCCAGCACCACCCACAGGCCGATATAGCCCCGCCCACTGTTCCTCAGCCCCGCCCATTGGTCCTTAGCCCCACCCATCATTCCTTAGCCCCACCCATTGGTCCTCAGCCCCACCCATTGGTCCTCAGCCCCACCCACTGGTCCTTAGCCCCACCCATCATTCCTTAGCCCCACCCATTGGTCCTCAGCCCCACCCACGGGACCGTAGCCACACCCCCCTGCCCTTTAGCCCGGCCCCTTTGTCCTTTAGCCCCACCCATTTATCATTAGCCCCGCCCTTTCCCCTGGCCCCGCCCACCTCTCGCAGCCGCTGAAGCTCCTCCCCCCGTTCCCGGCACCGCGACTCCGCCTCCTGCGCCCGAAGCTCCGCCCCCGCGAGGGCGGCGCGGGCGGCCTGGAGCTCCGCCCACAGCAGCTGCCCCGCCTCCTGCAAATGGCTGGGTCAGGGACAGGCCACACCCCCTCTGACCACGCCCCCTTTTAGCCCCACCTTACCCAGGCCTCCACCCTCTCAGAGGCTCCTCCCCTTCCCAGGCCACGCCCCTCAGACCACGCCTCTTTAGCCCCACCCACAACCACACCTATCATAGGCCCCGCCCCATCCAAACCCACCCCCTCCCTGGCCCCGCCCACCTGCTGCAGCCGCAGTCTCTCATTGGCCCGGTCCCTGGCCCTGCAGGCCCCGCCCATCCGGGCCTGGGCACCGCCCACTGCGATCTCCAGCGCACGCAGGGCCCCGCCCTCCACCAGGCCACGCCCCCTCTCTGCTGCCAGGCTCCGCCCCAGCGCCGCCACCTGATTGGGGAAGACCGTGATTGACAGCTTGCATGGGACAGGCCACGCCCCCACATGGGTGATGGACAGGCCCTTGTCCCGCCCCGGGGTGATTGACAGTTCATTGCTCCGCCCACTGGGGTGATGGACAGTCCCAAACCTCTCCCATCGATGTGATTGACAGTCTCAAGCCCCTCCCATCGATGTGATTGACAGCCCCAAGCCCCGCCCACCTGGTTGCTGAGGTCCCGCAGCTCCTCCTCCAGGTCCCGCCGGTGCTGGGGGGGAACGAGGGAACATTTGGGGGGAGGAACCAAAATCTGGGGGGGTCCCAAAGTCGGGGGGGGGGGTCCCTGGGTTTTGGGGATTCCCAGGAATCCGGGAGCTCCCAGAGTCCAGGGAGTCCCAAAATCTGGGCGGTCCCAGGTATTTGGGGGTCCCAGGAATCCAGGGGGTCCCAGGTGTTGGAGGGTCCCAGGGATTTGGGGGTCCCAGGAATCCAGGGGGTCCCAGGTGTTGGAGGGTCCCAGGGATTTGGGGGGT
>NW_020923712.1:0-893 GCF_003984885.1 Neopelma chrysocephalum
GGATCAGTGGGATTTTGGGATGGGACACCCCCCTCCCTCCGTTACCCGAGTGCCGGATCCGGATCCCTGGGAAGCTCCGGATCCCTGGGAAGCTCCGAATCCCTGGGAAGCTCCGACCCGGCCCCTCCTGAGACCCCCAAAAAATCAAACATTGGGGTCAAACGGCCCCAAAACTGGGGAAATTTGGGGGGAAAACTGGGGGGGGGATTTGGGGGGAGAACTGGGAGGGATTTTGGGGGGAATTTGGGAGGGATTTGGTAAATTGGGAGGGGGGGGGTGATTGGGGCGTCCCATCCCGGTTATCTGGGGGGGGATGTTGGGATGGGGGGGCCCACACGAAAACCCTTAAAAATCCTCCAAAACTCCCCCAAAATCCTTCCCCCCCCATTTCCAAATGGTTCGTTCCTCCCCGGGCTGAACCATCTCCCACCCGCGGGGGGGGAGATCCCTTTACCCCCTTCCCTCCCCCAAAGTTGGTTCGGCCCCTCTTGACCCCCCTCAAGAGCCGGACGAGCCCATTTAATTCGGGGGGGGAGGCAGGAACACCCCCCTCCCGGCACCTCCCGAGTGGTGCATTCCCCGTTGGGCCCCTTCAGGGCCCGGACGATCCCATTGCGCCGCGCGGGGGGGGGGGGAAGGACGAAAGGATAAAGGGGGAAAAAACAAAGAATTAAAACGCTTTTTCTCACCGCTCATGGACGGGGCGGCCCGGGGGGGCTCCGGCCGCTCAGCCCGGGACACTCGGGGGGGGTTTTTTCCCCTGTCCCGGCCCGGAAGAAAAAGGAAAAAAGGGCAAAAAAAAAAAAATTGGCGGCGGAAGGAAAAGGGGCCCCAAAATGGCGGCGAGGGGGCACCGTGAGGGAGCGAGGGGGGCGTGGCCAAAGGGGCGTGGT
>NW_020923713.1:0-5266 GCF_003984885.1 Neopelma chrysocephalum
CCCCCCCGGCTCCCCCCGCCCGCGGAGCCCCCCGTGTGATGTCGGGCCGGGCCGGAGCCCCGGCGGTGCCGGGCGGTGCTTGGGAACTGCAGGGGGGGGACCCGCCGAGCGGCCCCGGCCCCGGATCCCCGGGGGATCCCGGGGGGGCGCCGGCTCCGGCTCTCGCGGCTTTATTAAAACCGGCGCCCCCAACCCCGCGGCTGCGGGGACACGGCACGGGGGACGGGGGGGCGGAGGGGACGGGCCGGGGGGGGCAAGGACGGAGCGGGGGTACGGGGGGGTCGGGCTGTGAAGCGGAGCAGCGAGGGGGGAGCGGGGGGAGCCCGGGGGGCCGGGCTGTGCAGGAGGGCAGCGACAGGGGCCGGGGGGAGGCGGCGTGCGGGGACGGGCAGGGCGGAGGGGCGGGAAGGAGGGCTGGGGGGGTCGGGCTGTGCAGCAGGGGACGGAGAGGGAGCGGGGCCACGCCGGCTGGGGGGTCAGGCCGGCTGGGGGGCCAGGGAGGGCGGAGGACGGAGGGGCAGGAAGGAGGGCTGAGGGGGTCGGGCTGCCCCTGCGGGGCAGGGAGGGGGCGCAGGGGTCGAGCGGGTTGGGGAGGGAGGGGGGGACTAGGGGGGAGAGGGAGGGGGGGCTTGGGGGGGGAGGGCGTGGGGGTGAGGGGGGGAGGAAGGGAGGGAACGAGAAAAAGAGGAAAAAGTGAAAGAAAAGTCAAAAGAAAAGAAAAAGAGCCGCGGGAGCGCGAGGCCCCCGCAGCGCCGTTACCGCTCCGCGCCCCGCCGAGGAAACAGGGGCGGGGGCGAGTTCCGGCCCTTAAATAACCTCGGCCCCGCCCCGCGCACCTGTGCGGGCCCCGCGCCGCTCAAAGCCGGCAGAGCCGCGCCCGCCCCGCGCCTGGGGAGGATGGCACCAGCACGGGGACCGGGACCGGGAGCAAGACCGGGAGCAGGAGCGGGACCGGAGGACTGAAGGTGGCGATGGAGCTCGGCATCGGGACCGGGACCAGGATCAGGAGCACGACCGGAGGAGCGAGGTTGGCTCGGGGCTGGGATGGGGCTCGGCATCCGGACGGGGACCTGGATCGGTGCCGGGCTCATCCCAGCCCGGCCTCGCCACCTGTGGCCCGGCAACGCGGGCGAGAGGAGCCGCTCCGGGGCGGGCGCTGGGGCCGGGGCCGCTCGGGCCGGGGCTCTGCCGGGGCCCGGCCAGGGCAGAAGGGCGGCGCTTTCCTCGTGCGGACGCGGAGCCGGGGCTGGGAGCGGCCGGGGCGCGGGGACACGCCGGGCCGGCCCCGGGACCCCGGCGGGCCCGCAGCGCCGCCCTCGCCCCCCGTGGTATTGGAGCTCCCCCGCTCGGGCCCCCCCGAGGCCACCGCCCCCGCTCCCGGGGAGAGCATCGTCCGCCTGCCCCTTCCCCGCGGTTCCGGGGGGGTCCCGCCCGCAGCGCCCCCCGGGAACGAGGGGTCTGGGGCCCGCCGGGGCTCCGGCCACGGGCCCGCTCCGGCCAGGGGGAGCCGGGGACCTGCCGGGGCAGGGAAGAAGGGGGGCAGCCGTTTCCCCGTTCCTCCCACGCTCCGGGACCACCAGCACAGCCACCGGTGACCCAGCTCTGCTCGGGCTTCCTATTGCCAGGGGATGGAGGACCTGCGCCCTGCACCTGTGCCCTGCACCTGTGCCCTGCACCTGTGCCCTGCACCTGTGCCCTGCCGGGGCTCCCGGCGCTCCGGAGCTCAGGGAATCCCGCCCGCAGCCGCAGGACTCCCAGCACAGCTCGCGGCAGCAGGGATGGAGCGGCTCCGGGCCAGCGCTTCCATCGGACACAAGAGGGATTTGTCTCCCGAGCGGGGCTCGTCTGCCAAACGCACATCCGAGGGGTGGGAACCGGCCACGGGCACTGCGGTGGGCACGGAGAAAGGGCTGCCCGCGGCTCCTCAGCCGGGGGCTGCTCTGGACGGGCACCCTGAGATGCCTCACCCTGGACACGCCCCAGCGACAGCCCAGAAGGAGCCAAAGAATCCCGCTGGCACTCGGCAATGTCGGCACGGCGGGGCTGCGGAGCGGCACGGGCACCATTCCCAGGGCCGACCTCCCGGAGCTCCCCCGCGCCCCGGGAGCAGAGCAGCCCCCGCCGGGCCGTTCCTCAGGGCAGCTGCCGTGCTCTCTCTCGTCCTTTGCAGCGCAGGAGCCGGACCAGCTGAAGAGCCTGTTGCGGCTCTGCCCGGGCCGCCGGAGGGGCTGAGGAAGGGCCGACGAATTGGTGGTTCCCAGGACAAGCCGCGGGCTGTAGCTGAGCTCCACCTGCCGCCTGTCCAAGGAGCTGCAGGTAATGGAAAGGCGGCTTGTGACCCTCAACTCTTAAGGGCTTCCGAGCCGGTCGGGTCCTTCTCTGAGCTCATTGCAAAGAAATGCCACTGCTCCCGTTCCTGCCGGGCCCGTGTGGCTGCCTGCCTGAAAGTTCCTTTGTTTTTCTCTGCCTTGCTTTCCCCTCCTGCCCCGCTGCTCGGTGCATTTCTTCAGCTGAGGAACAAAGTGAAGCGGGAGCAGAATGCCGGGCTGCAGCGCCAGAGGCAGCGTTGGAAGGAGCGCAGCTCGGAGGCGGCGGTGCTGGAGAAGCGTGTCAGGGAGCTGCCAGAGCGCCTGGGGAGGAGAAAGGCAGCTCTGCCGCAGGAGGAGAATGTACCGGTGAGTGCGGGAGATGTCCCAACAACAGCATCAATTTTGTTGCCTGGACAAGTCTGAAGTAAAAACTTGCTTGTGGGAAAGGGGGGCTGTTCAGATGCTGGACCTGTTGTCTCGATCCATGCGTAGTGGAAGGCTTGTGGCATTAAAGTCCATTTCACGGGGCATCGGTGTTAACCTGCTTACTCTTTACAGACAAGAAACTTTTCTCTGCTGTCGTGGGTTGTATTTTAATAAAGGGGGTTTTTTTGTTGTTGTTGTTTTTTTTTTGTTTGTTTGTTTGCTTTTTGGTTTTTTTTTTGCTCTTTCTACCTCAGGTTTGTAATTCTTAAAGGTTTTTCAAAAAAGCTTCTTTAACACTGGGGTGTCATTTGCTGCTTGTTTTCTCCTTTGTGACTTCTGTTTCAAGCTCTGATGGACGGATCCTGCAGCATAAAATTCTTGACGTTTTTGTCTTTTTTTTTTCCCCCAAGGTTTCTTGAGGTGGGAATTGCCCACAGCCAGTGGCTTCTGCTCCAAGAGGAGTAGCAGCAGTAGGTCCTTCTATCCAGTCCTCTGCTACACCACGTATGGCTTCCAGACCTGAACTTGGGGTGAAAGCAGCATTCTCGGGTGGGACGTGAGCCTTGCCGGGCAGCTGAGGGTCTGCTAAAATCACAAACTCTGCCAGCCCTGCGCTGCAATTGCCGGCCCCCCCCGCCCCCAAATCCGTACAAATGAAGATTCCTCCCAGGGAAAAGGTGCCACCACAGAAAGCTCTTGCTGCCCACGGAGTGCCCAGGCTGGCCAACCACAACTGCACCAGAAACCATGAAGGTAAGGTCTTTCTTTCCAGGGAAAAGGGGCTGTTGATCATTTGCAGGAATCCTAGAGCTGAAATAGGCAGTCCGTCTCTAAAAAAATAAATATGCATGAGGATTCCTCCCAGACAAAAGGCGCTACCACAGAAAGCTTTTGCTGCCCATGGAGTGCCCAGGCTGGCCCACCAAATACACAAAAAACCACAACACTAAGTGCTTTCTTTCCTGTGGAAAAGGGGTGTTGTTCATTTTCAGGAATCCTGTGCTGAAGTCGGCACTCCAACTCCCAAAATTGAACGTGGGCGAAGATTCCTCCCATAAAAAAGGTGCCAGCGCAGAAAGCTCTTGCTGTTGGTGGAGTGCCAAGACTAGCAAACCAACTGCACCTGAAACCCAAAGGTTACAGGCTTTCTTTTGGGGTGGAAAGAGCTGTTGTTCTCTTTTTTCAGCTCTGCGCTGAAAGTGCCAGTCCGACTCCCAAGTTTGAATTCGAATGAAGTATCCTCTGAGACAAAAGGTGTCAGAACAGAAAACTCTTGCTGTCCACGGAGTGCCCAGGCTTGCCCACAAACTGCACCTAAACCCCAAAGGTTAGTGGCTTCTTTAGTGCAGAAAATGGCTGTTGTCCTGTTTTTTCAGCCCTGTGATGACGTTGCCACGCTGAATTACAAAATTGAACACGGAGGAAGATTACTCCCAGACAAAAGGTGCACAGGAGAGAAAGTTCTTGCTGCCTATGGAAAACCTAGGCTGGCCCACCAACTGCACAAGGAACCCCGAAGGTAAGGGCTTTCTTCCCAGGGCAAAAGGGCTGTTGTTCACTTGCACGAATCCTAGAGCAGAAACAGGCAGTCCAGCTCCAAAACTAGAATATGGGCGAAGGTTCCTCCAAGAAAAAAAGTGCTAGGACAGAAAGTTGTTACTGCCAATGGAGTGCCCAGGCTGCCCCACCAACTGCACCCGAAAGCCAAAACTTACAAGCTTTCTTTGCTGGGGATAAGGGCTGTGGTTCGCTTCTATCAACCCTCTGCTGCAACTACCAGCCTGACGGCCAAAGTTGCATAAGGACAAAGACTGATACCAGAGCAAAGCACAGAAAGCTCTTGCTGCCCATGGAGGGCCCAGGCTGCCCCACCAACTGCACCCGAAAGCCAAAGCTGCCAGGCTTTCTGTCCTGGGGCCAAGGGGTGCTGGACCCTTGGATCAGCCCTGCGCTACAATTGCCGACCCCCCCTCCCCCAAAACCCATACAAAAGAAGATTCCTCCCAGGGAAAAGGTGCTGCCACAGAAAGCAGGCCGGCTGGCGCGGGGCTGGCCGTGGGCCAAAATCGGATACGGTCGAGGATTCCTCCAAGATCGGAGGCGCCAAGGCCAGGAGCCCCGGTTGCGCGCGCAGAGCCGAGCGAGGCGCACAAAGGGCAAGGGAAAAACCGGAGGATCAGGCCCCTCCTTCTGGGCAGAAAGGGCCGTCGTCCGTGGTCCAGTGCACCGGGTGGTCCACGGCCGGCCGAGGGCCAAAATCTGATATGGACGAGGATTCCTCCAAGACCGGAGGCGCCGGGACCAGGAAACCCTGGCTGCGCGTGTAGAGCCGAGCATGGCGCACAAAAAGCAGGCGGCAGCCGGAGGGTCAGATCCCTCCTTCTGGGCAAAAAGGGCAGCCGTTCGCTGGCCACCGCCCCTGGCAGCCCGGGGCCGGCCGAGGGCAAAAATCGGATACGGTCGAGGATTCCTTCCAGACCGAAGGCGCCAGGACCGGGGGACCCGGCTGCGCGCGTAGAGCCGATCGCGGC
>NW_020923714.1:0-3022 GCF_003984885.1 Neopelma chrysocephalum
CCAGCACAAAAGCTCCTTTAGGTCTGGAGGTTCTTTGCAGCAGCTTTGTAGCAGAGCTGCCAGATGGGCCATCAAAGGGGATGCTCAGCTGGGTCTGAAACCTGGGTGATCCTTGTCAGCCTTGGCTCTGTAGAATAATAAAGAACTGTAGAATCCTAAATAGTTTGAGTCAGATGGGACCTTCATAGGTCGTCTAGTCCAACCCCCCTGCAATGAACAGGGACACCTTCAACTAGATCAGGTTGCTCACAGCCCTTTCTAACCTGGCCTTGAATGTTTCCAAGTCTGGGGCTTCTATGACCTCTCTGGGCAACCTGTGCCAGTGTTTCACCACCCTCAGTGTAAAAAATTTCTTCCTCATATCTAGTTCAAATCTGCTCTTTTTTAGTTGAAAACCATTATCACTTGTCTTATTACAACTAAGTCTGTCCTTATCCTTCCTGTAAGTATGATCTCAGGAGCTCCTGACAAGCCTTGACCAAACCAGCTGAGCAATGAAGAGCCCCTGGACTGGACCAGGGGTGTGGTGAAGTGTCCCTGGACTGGACCAGGTGGTCCTGGATAACAAAGGTGGGAACAATCCGGAGTGGAACAGTTTGGGAACATAGGATAATCAGTCATCCCATGAGAGCCTTGGAACGTTCCCTGCCTGAATTGCAGCCCAAATGGGACAGTTTGGATACAATTCCCAAATATTTTGAAAACTCCAGTCATTCCTGACACCACGATGGAAATTCAGCAGATAACTCAAGCCAGTCACCTTGGGAGCCCACAACCAGCGGGGCTGAGGGAGGCCCTGGCAGCTCCCCAGCACCTCCCTCTCAGTGGGACACCTCTGGCAGCCTCTCGTAGCTCGGGAACCCTCCAGTTTGCAACACTCCAAAGACCGTCCCTGATGCCCAGGACAATTCTGATGCCCCTCAACAAACACTCCTCCAGCTGTGACCCTTGTCTGTTGGCAAACACAAAGGGCTTTGGGGGAGTGTTTCCCTGACAACAAGGAGAATTTTGGAGAGGGACCTTTCCACACCCAGCTCTTGATGTGTCCACACATCTCTGCCTGGGTGTGGGTGTGAATTGACTGTGGTGTTGTCATGGTTTGAAAAGGCCCAAAATCCAATTCTGATTCCTAGCCCCCCACCCACATCTCAACCCCATGTGAGATGGGTTTTCCAGACAAAAACACGAGACTCAATATGGGGGAAGGAATATATTACAAAGACTATACACATAAATAAATACTATAATACATTGCATACAATCTTAACTCTATATCTATCTCTACCATGACAATAATATTTACAATGGGCCCAATCTCTTCTCCCTCCAAATAAAAGTCCAGGAGAGAAGAAGAAGAAAAGACCCCTTCCAGTCTGTCAGCAGCAGGCTCTCCCTAGGCAGCAGGCTTTCTTCTTCTCTTCCAGGCAGCAGAAGCAGTTGCTGGCTCTCTGCCAGCACACACGAGGGGGTCTCCAAGCCCCTCGGCCCTCCGTCTTCAAACGGGGGTCTTTCCGTGGACTACGTAACCCCAGACAAGGTCGTTCCACCACGGTCATATCACGAAGCACGGGGGTCTTCGTGACAGTCTGGTATCTTCAGGGGAAATCAAGCCCCTGTGCAGAGCTCCCATGCTCTGCCTCAAAGATGGCTGCCAGCTTCTCTGAAGCTGCAGCAAGGAGGGGGGGGAAAGCCCAAGGTCACCCCCTCCACACACACATTCCTTTGGCCATCCTGGCTGAGCTCTCAGGAGGCCGGAGCTTCTTAGCTCCTCTCTGTAGTGCATACTGCACTTTAAGACTCCACTCAGTCCACCACCCCCTCCTCTTTCTCGGAGGGGTCTCTAGCGAGTTTGGAGGTTTTGGTTTGTCCAGTTCTTACCCTCCGAAACTCTCTTCCTGCTGCTAGCTCGGGTCTCTTGTCTTGCTTTCTGCTGCTGGCTCTTTTAGTTTCCTCAGACAGCTCTCTGTCTGCTTCAGTTGCATACCGGCATCTGCTGCTTCTCTTGGTTCTTATCAGTTGGCTCTTTGCCACTGCTCTTCGGACACTGCTGTTCTGCTGCTGCTCCGTCGCTGCTCCCAGCGTCTCCCACTTCTATTTACAGGGAAGAAACTCCCCCAGCTCCTAGCTACAGGCAC
This sequence comes from Neopelma chrysocephalum, assembly GCF_003984885.1. NCBI lineage: Eukaryota > Metazoa > Chordata > Aves > Passeriformes > Pipridae > Neopelma > Neopelma chrysocephalum. The sequence goes on from NW_020923714.1 coordinate 2,136, forward strand.
TCAGTCCAGTCTGACACTGTTCCGAGTCCCTGCAGCCCCCAACCGGGGGCTGGGGGGGGGGGCAGAGGCCCCCAAGGGGCCGGAGCCCCTTCTCCTCGTGGCTCCCCACAACATGGCCACCTCTTCTTCTCACAACAAGTATCACTGCTTCTTTTCCGGTCTCCAAAGATATGTTTATATTTTGCAGGAGTACTGATTGGGTCAAGCCCCAAGGGTCACCACCCCCTGGGGGTTACCACTTTCCTAGTTTCAGGGGGAGAACCTGGCTCAAACCACTACAGGTGTGAATGTTGTTGTTGTTGTGAATCTATAATTCAGTCGCTGTTAAAATTGTAGCAAATGCTATTGAATCACTTGATAACTGTTGAACAGGTCAATTATTAGGTGCTACTAATGTCTTTTGCCCTCTTGTCTTTGGATCCAAATCCTTTGCACTCTGACCCTCTTGCATCCCAAGGCTCTGTGTAAATCATTCCCTTTCATCAAAAAAATATATATTTTTCGTGACGTCCACTTTAAAATCCTCCTCCTTAGCTAAACTACAAAACAACTCCAATTAGTTGCTGATGTCTTGAAGACTTGAAAAAAAATAAAAGGAACGGAAATAATTTGTTTTTCAGTGTTTTAATGAGTCCCACAGTGTGTTTGGAGTTGCATCAGCTGTCAGTCCAAGATGGGCCATGTCAGAACTGGTGAGGTTGGGGGGTGAGGAGCAAGGTTGATCATGCAGGGTCAGTGTGGATCTCCTGAGGAGACACTTGGCATCAAGATCACTTGGAGAACACCTCTATCACCTCTCCTCTGAACTAAAAATATCCATAATTGAATTGAAAAAAAAACCAAATTTTGAAGACTTGTTTTGAAATTGCCTTGAAGACAATTAAAGG
>NW_020923715.1:0-5593 GCF_003984885.1 Neopelma chrysocephalum
CCCAAAGTGGAGAGAGCAGAGAGGGGGAAGTGCTGGGAGGGTTATTTGGGGCTGAGTCTTGGGGGTGCAGGGGGGACACAGGGCTGGGGAAGGGGGTTCCCGGGGGTCCCAGGGCCAAGGAAAGGGGGGTCCGGGGGTCCTCGGTGTCAGGGAAAGGGGGGTCACAGGGTAGGGAGACACACAGTGACAGGAAAGGGGGTTCAGGGGGTTCCTCAGTGCTCAGAACACGGGGGTCTGGGGTTTCAGAAAGGCAGGAATGGGAGTCCAGGGGGTGCCAGGGTCAAGGAAAAAGGAGACCTGGGGGCTGGGAGAGGCGGGATGGCAGGGAAAGGGGTTAAGGGGGGTATTGGTGCAGGATAAGGGGGTTAAGGGGGGGTTCCTGAGCCCAGGAATGGGGGCTCAAGGGGGGTCCCAGAATCAAGGAGAAATGGGTGATGTAGGGACTGGCACTAGACTGGATCTAGAGGGTCCCTGTGCCCAGGAAAGGGGGGTCCAGGGGTCCTCGGTGTCAGGGAAAGGTGTTTCATTGGGGGGGGACCCCTGGGATGTTCCGGAAGGGGGTTCAGAACGTCCTGGGTGTTGAGGAAAGGAGAGGCAGGAATGAGGGTCCAGGGGGTCCCAGGGTCAAGGAAAAGGGAGTGTGGAGTCTGGGAGATGCAGGAATGGGGGACAATGGGGTGCCAGTGCCCTGGAAAAGGGAGTGTGGAGTCTGGCAGAGGTGAGGTGGCCGGGAAGTGGGTCCTGGTCCCAGATAAGGGGCTGCACGGGGGGGTCTCAGTGAAATGGGGGGTTCAGGGACCCCCTGGGACACCCCAGGACCCCCCTGCAGGAAGCCCTGGGAGTGGGGAACTGGGGAGACCTGGAGATTCAGGTGTTGGGGTGATCCCAAGGTCAAGGAAAGGAGGGAACTGGGAGAACCGGGAAGGGGCTGCAGGGGGTGCTGGGGTGAAGGGAAGGGGGGCTGGGGGTGAGGTGACCTGGGGTGGCCGGGAATGGGGGCTCAGGAAAAGGGGGATCCAAGGGCTGGGAGAGGCGGGATGACCAGGAAAGAGGGGGCAGGGGGGTCCTGGAATCAAAGAAAGGGGGGGCTGGAAAACCGGGAATGGCCGGGCAGGGGGTCCCAGTGCCCAGGAAAAGGGGGTGCAGGGGGATCCTGATAATAGTGGGGAAGAGAAGGAGGAAACAACGGGATGAGGCTCCCAAGTGCTGATTCCCAGGGGCAGGAAGGGGGCAGAGGGCAGGGAAGTGTCCCCAGGGAAAGGGATCCCGGAGCGGAGCTGCTGCTCAGGGCCAGGGTGGGAACTGGGAACAAGGATTTTGGGAATGCAGAGCAGCAGGAAGGGGTTTGGCCTCTGCCTCCTGCCCCTCCTGCACTTCCCAGAGCCCAGTCACTCCCAGTATGGGCCCAGTCACTCCCAGTATGGGCCCAGTCACTCCCAGTATGGGCCCAGTCACTCCCAGTATGAGCCCAGTCACTCCCAGTATGGGCCCAGTCATGCCCAGTATGAGCCCAGTCACTCCCAGTATGGGCCCAGTCACTCCCAGTATGGGCCCAGTCACGCCCAGTATGGGCCCAGTCACTCCCAGGATGGGCTCCGTCACTCCCAGGATGGGCCCAGTCACTCCCAGTATGGGCCCAGTCACTCCCAGGATGGGCCCAGTCACTCCCAGTACGGGCCCAGTCACTCCCAGTATGGGCCCAGTCACTCCCAGTATGAGCCCAGTCACTCCCAGTATGAGCCCAGTCACTTCCAGTATGGGCCCAGTCACTCCCAGTATGGGCCCAGTTGCTCCCACTATATCCCACTTGCCCACAACATGGTCCCAATTGGCCCCAGCATAGTGCCAGTCACTCCCAGTATGATCCCGGTATGATCCCAGTGTGGGCCCAGTTTCTCCCAGTATGATTCCAGCTGCCCCAACTGTGGTCCCAGTCCCCCCAGCATGGTTCCAGTATCTCCCAGTTGATCCCAGTTTGCTCCCAGCATGGGCCAAGAAGCTCCCAGTAACCCCCAGTAAGGTTCCATTCACACCCACTGTAATCCCAGTTGCTCCCAGTATGGTCCCAGTCACCTCCAGTATGATCCCAGTCGCTTCCTGCCACTGCCAGTATGAACCCAGTATCATGCCAGTTCCTTCCAGTCATTCCCAGTATGATCCCAGTCCCCTCCAGCGTGGTTCCACTTGCTCCCATTGTGAAACCAGTCACTTCCAGTATGATGCCATTTACATGGTCCCAGTTGCTCCCACTCCCCCCCAGTATATCCCAGTCACTCCCAGCCACTGCCAGTATTATTCCAGGCACTGGTTCCTGTCACCCCCAGTATACCCCAGTATATCCCAGTCACTCCCAGTTACTTCCAGCATGATCCCAGTTGCTCACAGCCACTCCCAGTCACCCTCAGTGTGGTCCCAGTCACTCCCAGTTTGACCCCGTCACCTTGAGCGTTGTTTCAGTTGCTCCCAGTATATTCCAGTTGCCCCACCATGGTCCCAGTTGCCCCCAGTATGGTCGTTGTCCCTGCCAGTATGATCCCAGTCACTCTCAGTATGATCCCAGTTGCCACCACCATGGCCCCATTTGCTCCCTGTTCCTCCCAGTGTGGTCCCAGTTGCCCCCAGCATAGTCCCAGTAACTGCCAGTATCATCCCAGTCTGTCCCAGCAGGTTCCCAGTCACCCCCAGTATAGACCCAGTCACTGCCTCTTGCTCCCAGTTGTCCCCAGCATGGCCCCAGTTGTCCCCAGTATGGTTACAGACAGCCCCAAGATCTCCCAGTTGCCTGCAGCACACACCCAGTCCTTCCCAGTGACTCCCAGTTGCTTCCAGCATGATCCCAGTTTGTGTCAGTTGTTCCCAGTAGCCCAAAGTGTGATCCCTGTTGCCCCAGTTGTGGTTCCAGTCCCCCCAGCATGGTTCCAACGTGGTCCCAGTTGCCCCCAGCATGCTCCTTGTCACTCCCAGTATGATCCCAGTCCCACTCACTGTGATCCCAGTCTCCCCAGGAGGGGCCCAGCTGCTCCCAGTGTGATCCCAGTTTGATCCCAGCTGCTCCCAGCATGGTTCCAGTGTCTCCCTGTTCCTCCCACTGTGATCCCAGTTGCACCCAGGTGCTTCCAGTATAGTCCCAGTCAGTCCCAGTATGACCCCAGTCTCTCCCAGCATAGTCCCAGTTGCCCCCAGGGTGGTCCCAGTTACCCCCAGTATGGTTACAGACACTCCCTGTATGATCCCAGTGTAGCCCAGTCTCTCCCAGTACGATCTCAGGATGATCCCAGTGTAGCCCAATCTCTCCCAGTACGATCTCAGGATGATCCCAGTGTAGCCCAGTCTCTCCCAGTACCATCTCAGGATGATCCCAGTGTAGCCCAGTCTCTCCCAGTACGATCTCAGGATGATCCCAGTGTAGCCCAGTCTCTCTGAGGATGATCCCAGTGTAGCCCAGTCTCTCCCAGAATGATCTCAGGATGATCCCAGTGTAGCCCAGTCTCTCCCAGTACAATCTCAGGATGATCCCAGTGTAGCCCAGTCACTCCCAGTATGATCCCAGTGCAGCCCAGTCTCTCTGAGGATGATCCCAGTGTAGCCCAGTCTCTCCCAGGATGATCTCAGGATGATCCCAGTGTAGCCCAGTCTCTCCCAGTATGATCTCAGGATGATCCCAGTGTATCCCAGTCTCTCCCAGGATGAGCCCAAAGCTCCTGGAACACCTGGAGGACCCACCCAGAGGAACTCCCAGGAGCCGAGGTCCCCCCAGAGCCCCCCAGGCAGGAGAAGGTGGTGACAACTCTGGCCCCAGGAGTGCAGGAGTGTGTCCAGCCCAATCCCCCAGCAAGGGGCTCCCACAACCCCTCACGCTGCCCCCAAAATCCCTGAGATGATCCCAAAGGGCTGGAAGTGCCCCCCAAGGGGTCACAAGCCCCGAATTTTTATCTCCAGCCCCCCCTTTTCCCTCTTTTGCTGTTCCTTTGCCCTTCCTGGGATCCCCCCAGGGGGTGGGAGCAGCCAAGAGCCCAGTGCTGCCCCATCCCCACCTGCCCCAGCTCCATCCCTGCTCCTCCCGGGGGATGGGATGGGTTTGGGGGAACGGGGGCCAAGGGTGGGCGCTGCTCCTGGGGGGAGGAGGAGAAGGGATGGAGGAGGAGGAGGGGAAGGAAGAGGACCTTCAGTGAGAGCAAAGAGGAGCGATGCTGGAACTGGGGGACCCCTAAACCCTGAAACAGGGGTGTCCTGGTTAGAACAGCTGGGACCAGTTCATCACTGGATGGGTGTAACCCAACCCTGTGTGTTCTAGAGCCTTCCAGGCCATTGCCCAGAAACTGTTCTCAGCAGAGCATTTCCACCCTCTGCCCTGAGCAGCCCTGACCCCTCAGGCTGTAAACTGGGCGTTAAGGGGCCTGTGAGATAGGAAGATGTTCCTGTCCCCATGGCCTTTTATGGAATTCCCCGACTGAGCATTCCTGCCTGAACTGGAGAATATATAAACTTGGGGTTTTGGAACCTTTTTACCACTCGTGGATCCAGAGGAAGGCTGCAGCTCTCAACCAGACTGAGACCACCCCCCTCGACTGGGCTGCAATCACCACTTTGGACCAGACTGCAGCAGCTCTCCCACCAGCAGGTTTTTTTTTTCCCTTTCCCTTCACTTTGGACTCGGGGGGGGCCCAAGAAACACCACTTTTGTTCATGCCCCAGGGTGCTGGGTTATACCTTTGGGTTTTGTGGGTTAAAACCAATTGTCTGTCTGTCTAATCGTACTTATTGTATTATTTTATTAAATTGTTATTCTGACTTATAATCTCTCTTTTGAGTTGAGTTCATTTTTCCTGCTGGTTCACTTTTAAACCAGCACAAGGGGCCTGGAGAGGGGGCACCCTTGGGACCCCTGAAACACTGAAGTGGGAGCCCAGAGAGGGGGGAGCCCTTGGACCCCCAGCAGGGCAGAGAGGGGGGACCCTGGAGAAAGGGGAGCCTGGAGAAGGGGAACCCTTGGCAGCCTGGAGAGGGGGGAGTCTGGAGAGGGGGGAGTCTGGAGAGGGGGTACTCCCAATACATGTGGGACCCCCAGCAGCCTTGACCAGGGAACCCCCAGAACCCCAAAGTACAGAGACCAGAGGAGGGACTACTGGGAGGGCTTTTTTGGGCTGAATCTTGGTGTTTTGGAGGTTTTCTTGGCCAGAAGCCGCTCAGTAACATCTAGAGATGGACTTGGGCAGGAGGAACCCCCAAGCCAATGCACTCACACCTTGTTTTTCCCCCCAGAACAGGATTTCTCCTTCCCAAACCTTGGCCAAATGGAGGAGGAGGCTGCGAGGAAGAGGAAGAAGCCCCGGGACCCCCAGGCAGGTGAGGAGGAAGTCAGTGCCCCTTTGCCCCTGTCCTGTCCTGTATCTCCCAGCCGAGCATCGCTGGGGATACTGGGGCTGGATTTGGGGGATGTCCTTGGCCTTCCCTCTGGGCCAGAGGCAAATCCCCTCCCTGTCCTTCTTCCTTCCTGCCCCAGGCCCCGAGCTGAGGACGGAGAGCCCGGAGGACAAATCCCCCCGGCAGAGCCTGGTGGGAGAGGCCGTTTTGAAGGGCTCCACGGCGCAGG
>NW_020923716.1:0-1978 GCF_003984885.1 Neopelma chrysocephalum
GCTCCGATCTCTTGGCGATTTCTTCTTTCTTCTTTCTTCCCGTTTTTTGTGCACTAACCTATCTTTTTTGAGCTCACTAATTTCGTTCCTTGGACTCCCCCAAGGCAACGTTTACAGACGTCTAGGTTTTTTTCAGTAAAAGGACTCCCACTTTATAAAACTAAAGTGATAACCGGAGATCCTACCGATAATACCTGGTACAGGTTTTAAAATATCTGATCTAATGTAGATTCGGTCCCATCTGGGGTGCCAGATGTAGCGTCCACGTGGACGCTGTCCTTATATGATAAGGAATAACTACACGCTCTCCAGAGCTGGTGGAATCAAAGAGCCTTTATTCGAATTTCCCGCACTCTTTTATATCCCATAACCATGTGATCCCTTTACCCAATGGGGGCTGTGAACCTCGGCGCATGCTCCTTTGGGCCTCTCTGCCCCAGTACATCCCCTGTACCTCAGACATGCCCCTACATCCCAGGATTTTTGGTGGGGGTTCTCTAGGATTTTTTGTGGGGTGTCCCTCAGGGCTGTCCCAGGATTTTTTTAGGGGGGGTCCCCAGGATTTCAGGGGTCCCCACCTGCCTGATCTCCCGACACCTCCGTCCCAGGGCCTGGACCTTCATCCTCCTCCTCCTCCTCAGCTCGGTCCCCTCGGGCCCCTCCCCCACCTCGCCCCCCCGGCCCCCTCCTCCGTGGCGGGGGCGGAGCTGGGGGAGGGGTGGGGCCCCTCCCCCCCCTCGGTGAGCCCCACCTCGAGTTCCCCTTTGCTCTCTAGGATGTTCCCCCCAAAAAGGGGCTCCAGCACCAGCTCCGCCCCGGGGAGTCTGAGAACTCCTCGAACGACACCCCTGCCATCCCTGGGGGGAAAAAGGGTGGGTCAGGGGGGTCCCAAAACCCCCCAAAACTCCTCGAACGAGACCTCCACCATCCCTGGGGGGGGAATGAGGAGGGCAGACAGGAATTGGGGGGTCAGGAGGGTCCCAAAACTCCTAAAATGAGACCCCGCCATCCCTGGGGGGGGAAAAGGGAGGGGAAATGGGGGAGAAAGGGGGTCAGGGAGACCCTAAAACCCCCCAGTCCCCCCAATCCCTCCCAGGGATGGCGGGGTCTCAGTTCCTCCCCAGTCTGATGTTACCTGTGTGAGAAATAAAGAATCGGTTTTATTACAAGCAAATGAATTAAACAAGTCACTAACGTAGGAGTTTTTCTTTACTAACCTATAAGGTGTATTGCGGAGTTGTAAGACGCCGGATTCAGCCTGGAACCGCTGCCAGGGAAACATGCAAACGGGAGTAGGGAACTGTAAAATGAATATTGGTAAGGAAATCCCTTATACCACATGGCTGGTCCTGGAAGATGCCATGCTGCCGGACACTCCACCTCCCAGCACAACACAGCCAACCAGGAAGAGGGGAACGCCTCTTCTATGACGTAAACTGGGTTGAACCTTAAGAATGTTTAAAAGGCGGGACTTTTGAATTGGAGGGTGTGTTCCTGGGAATCCTGCATGCCTAGGACACCCAACACGTGTTGTAATTAATTTTTCCTTTTCGTTTTATTCCTTTTGTTTTGCAAACCTTTGCCATCTTTCTAAATTTAATAAATGAGATTTTTCTCACACCTGTCCTTCCCAGTCCCCCCCAGTGCCCCCCATTCCCTCCCAGTCCCCCCCCACTCCCCCCAAATCCCCTCCCAGTCCCTCCCAGTGCTCCCACTACCCCTCTAGTCTCTCCCAGTCCCCCCCCAAAACCCCCTCCCAGTCTCTTCCAGTTCCCCCCAGTCCCCCTCCCAGTTCCCCCCTCCTCATTATCGCCCCCCTCCCATCCCTATGATGTCACTCACCGCCTGCTGACGTCACTCTCAGCCAGGCCCGGCAGCAGCGGCCCTGGGTCGCGCTGTGATGATGTCACAGGCACGGGGAGGGCGGAAGTGACGTCACCGGGGCCGCAGCGGGCGCGGGAGGTGAATTTGGGGGGGG
>NW_020923717.1:0-199 GCF_003984885.1 Neopelma chrysocephalum
CGAGGTCGCTCCCAGTCGATACTGGGACGGTCCCAGTTCAGCCCCGCGGCCCTTTCCATGAGGCACCAGTTGGAAGGGGGGGGCAGTGGGGGAGGGAGGGGCCAGTTTTGGGGGGACTGGGAGGGACTGGGCCCATTTGGGGGTCCCAGGGGGTGTTTTGGGGGGCTCAGGGGGCAGTTTTGGGGATCCTTGGGGGGGG
>NW_020923717.1:299-1900 GCF_003984885.1 Neopelma chrysocephalum
CTGCCTCTGCCTGGATCCGGCTCCGGGTCTTACTCCGGTTCCAGTCCCGGTTCGGGTCTAATCCGGATCCCGGTTTTAATCCAGTCCCGGCCCGGTTCGGCTCCTTAACCCCGATCCGGTGTCTGATCCAGTCCCAGTCTTTGATCCGGTCCCGGTTCGATCCGGTTCTGGTTCGATCCGGTTCTGGTCCTGAGTCCGGGTCCGGGTCGGGTCTAACCCGGTTCTGGCTCTCGATTGGATCCGGTTCGGGTCGGCTCCGGCTCCGGTCCTTAATCCAGTCCCTGCTCCGGTTCCGGTCCGCTCCGGTTCCGGCCCTTAACCCCGCCCCAGTCCGGGATCCAGTCCCGGTGTTGCCGCAGCCCCAGTTCCCAGTTCCGATCCAGTTCTGGTCCCGGCTCCAGCCCCAGTCCCGGCTCCAGTCCGGTTTATCCCACTCTCCGGGTCCGAGCCGGTCCCGATTTAATCCAGTTCCAGCTCCCGATCCGCTCCCGGTTCCATCCGGTCCCAGCTTTGCCCCGGTCCCGGTTCGATCCGGTTCGATCCGGTTCGATCCGGTGCCGGGCTTTGATCCGGTCCCGGCTCTTTATATCGGCCCGAGCGCATCAGCCGGTCACGTGACCCTCCCCTCCCCCCCCCCTCCATTCCTCCCCCCCCCCGCACCCCAGTGCCCCCCCAGTAGCTCCCCCCCGCGTCGTGCGGAGGGGAGCTACTGGGGGCACTGGTGTCCCTGAACTGGTTATACTGGTGTCCTGGCATTGGCTGTACTGGTTGTACTGGTGTCACCCTTACTGGTTGTACTGGTGTCCTGGCGGTGCCTGTACTGGTTGTATTGATGTCCCTGTAGTGGTTGTACTGGTGTTCTTATAGTGGTTGTACTGGTATCACCTGTATTGGTTGTACTGGTGTCCTGGTGGTGCCTGTACTGGTTGTACCGGTGTCACCTGTACTGGTTGTACTGGTGTCCTGGCACTACCTTTACTGGTTGTACTGGAACCCCCAGCACTGGCTGTACTGGTTACACCGGTGTCCTTGTACTGGGTGCACTGGTTCCAACCGTACTGGTGTTACTGGTGTTCCCATACTGGTGTTACTAGTTCTGTACTGGTGTTACTGGTTGTGTCTGTACTGGTGTAATCTCCTCCGTCTGTACTGGTATTCCTGGTGTTCCTGTACTGGTATTACTGGTGTCCCTATACTGGTGTTACTGGTGTCCCTGGTGTCCCTGTACTGGTGTAACCTGTTCTGTCTGTACTGGTGTTACTGGTTCTGTGTGTATTGGTATTACTGGTGTTCCTGTACTGGTGTTACTGGTTCTGTACCGGTGCTACTGGTTCTGTGTGTACTGGTTTTACTGGTCCCGTACTGGTGTAACCGCCCCCCCTCCGCCACGGCCAAGGGCGGCCGAGGTCGCTCCCAGTCGATACTGGGACGGTCCCAGTTCAGCCCCGCGGCCCTTTCCATGAGGCACCAGTTGGAAGGGGGGGGCAGTGGGGGAGGGAGGGGCCAGTTTTGGGGGGACTGGGAGGGACTGGGCCCATTTGGGGGTCCCAGGGGGTGTTTTGGGGGGCTCAGGGGGCAGTTTTGGGGATCCTTGGGGGGGG
>NW_020923718.1:0-3490 GCF_003984885.1 Neopelma chrysocephalum
TCGCCTGCCCCTTGTGCGCCGCGATCGGTTCTACGCGCGCAGCCGGGACTCCCGGTCCTGGCACCTTCGGTCTGGAAGGAATCCCGGACCGTATGCAATTTTGGCCCCCGACTGGCAGGCGCGCCCGCCAGCCAACGACAGCCCTTTTTGCCCAGAAGGAGGGGCCTGACCCTCCGGCTCTCGCCTGCTGTTTGTGCCCCGCGATCGGCTCTACGCGCGCTGTTGGGGCTCCCGGTCCTGGCGCCTTCGGTCTGGAAGGAATCCTCGACCGTATGCAATTTTACCCCCGGTCGGCTGGCGCGCCGGGCAGCGAAAGACGGCCCTTTTTGCCCAGAAGGAGGGACCTGACCCTCCGGCTCTCGTCTGCCCCTTGTGCGACGCGATCGGCTCTACGCGCGCAGCTGGGGCTCCCGGTCCTGGCGCGTTTTGTTTGGAAGGAATCTTCGACCGTATGTAATTTTAGCCCCCTGCCGTGCGACGTACCGGCCCACGAACGACGGCCCTTTTTGCCCAGCAGGAGGGCCTGACCCTCCGGCTCCCGCCTGCTATTTTTATGCCGTGATCGGCTCTACGCGCGCAGCCGGGGCACCCGGTCCTGGCGCCATCGGTCTGGAAGGAATCCTTGACCGTATGCAATTTTAGCCCCCGGCCGGCCGGCTCACCGGCCCACGAACGACGGCCCCTTTTGCCCAGAAGAAGGGGCCTGACCCTCCGGCTCTCGCCTGCTATTTGTGCGTTGCGATCGGCTCTACACGCGTAGCCAGGGCTCCCGGTCCTGGCGCCTTCGGTCTGGAAGGAATCCTCGGCCGTATGCAATTTTAGCCCCCGACTGGCAGGTGCCCCGGCCCATTAACAACGGCCTTTTATGCCCAGAAGGAGGGGCCTGACCCTCCGGCTCTCGCCTGCTATTTGTGCGCCGCTATCGGTTCTACGCGTTCTGCCGGGACTCCAGGTCCTGGCGCCTTTGGTCTGGAAGGAATCCTCGACCGTATGCAATTTTAGCCTCCGGCCGGCCGGCACACCCGCCCACGAATGACGGCCCTTTTTGCCCAGAAGGAGGGGCCTGACCCTCCGGCTCTCACCTCCCCATTGTGCGCCGCGATCGACTCTACGCGCGCAGCCGGGGCTCCCGGTCCTGGCGCCTTCGGTCTGGAAGGAATCCTCGACTGTATGCAATTTTAGCCCCCGGTCGGCTGCTGCACGGGCCCACGAACAGCAGGCAAATTTGCCCAGAAGGAGGGGCCTGACCCCCAGGCTCTCACCTGTTATTGTGTACCGCGATCGGTTCTACTCGTGCAGCCGGGGCTCCCGGTCCTGGCGCCTTCGGTGTGGAAGGAATCCTCTACTATATGGAATTTTAGCCCTCTTCTGGCCAGCGCACCGGCACACAAACGACGGCCCTTTTTGCCCAGAAGGAGGGGCCTGACGCTCCGGCTCTCGCCTGCTATTTGTGCGCCACGATCGGCTCTACGCGTGCAGCCGGGGCTCCCGGTCCCGGCGCCTTCGATCTGGAAGGAATCCTCGACCGTATGCAATTTTAGACCCCGACAGGCAGGCGCGCCAGCCAGCGATCGACGGCCCTTTTTGCCCAGAAGGAGGGACCTGACCCTCCGGCTCTCACCTGCCCCTTGTGCGCCGCGATCGGTTCTACGCGCGCAGCTGGGCCTCCCGGTCCTGGCGCCTTCGGTCTGAAAGGAATCCTCGACTGTATGCAATTTTAGCCCATGACTGGCAGGCGCGCCGGGCAGCAAAAGACGGCCCTTTTTGCCCAGAAAGAGGGCCCTGACCCTCCGGCTCTCGTCTGCCTCTTGTGCGCCGTGATCGGCTCGACCTGAACAGCTGGGCCTCCCAGTCCTGGTGCCTTCGGACTGGATGGAATCCTCGACCGTATGCAATTTTAGCCCACGGCCGGCCGGCGCACAGGCCCACAAACGACAGCCCTTTCTGCCCAGAAGGAGGGGCCTGACCCTCCGGGTCTCGCCTGCTGTTTGTGCGCCGCGATCGGCTCTGCGCGCGCAGCTGGGGCTCCCGGTCCTGGCGCCTTTGGTCTGGAAGGAATCCTCCACCGTATGCAATTTTAGCCCCCAGTCGGCCGGCCCACTGGCCCGCGAACGACGGCCGATTTTGCCCAGAAGGAGGGTCCTGACCCTCCGGCTCTCACCTGCCCCTTGTGCGCCGTGATCGGCTCTACGCGCGCAGCTGGGCCTCCCGGTCCTGGCGCCTTCGGTCTGGAAGGAATCCTCGACCGTATGCAATTTTAGCCCCTGACTGGCAGGCGCGCCGGCCAGCGAATGATGGCCCTTTTTGCCCAGAAGTAGGGGCCTGACCCTCCGGCTCTCGCCTGCTATTTGTACCCAGCGATCGGCTCTACTCGCGCTGTTGTGGCTCCCGGTCCTGGCGCCTTCGGTCTGGCAGGAATCCTCGACCGTATGCAATTTTAGCCCTCGGCCGGGCGACACACCTGCACACGACTGACGGCCCTTTTTGCCCAGAAGGAGGGACCTGACCCTCCGGCTCTCGCCTGCCCCTTGTGCGCCGTGATCGACTCTACCTTCACAGCCGGGCCTCCCGGTCCTGGCGCCTTCGGTCTGGAAGGAATCCTCGACCGTATGCAATTTTAGCCCCCGGTCGGCAGGCTCACGGGCCCACGAAAGACGGCCCTTTTTGCCCAGAAGGAGGGGCCTGACCCTCCGGCTCTCGCCTGCTATTTGTACCCAGCGATCGGCTCTACTCGCGCTGTTGTGGCTCCCGGTCCTGGCGCCTTCGGTCTGGCAGGAATCCTCGACCGTATGCAATTTTAGCCCTCGGCCGGGCGACACACCTGCACACGACTGACGGCCCTTTTTGCCCAGAAGGAGGGACCTGACCCTCCGGCTCTCGTCTGCCTCTTGTGCGCCGTGATCGGCTCGACCTGAACAGCCGGGCCTCCCAGTCCTGGTGCCTTCGGTCTGGAAGGAATCCTCGACCGTATGCAATTCTAGCCTCCGGCCGGCCGGCGCACAGGCCCACGAACGACGGCCCTTTCTGCCAAGAAGGAGGGGCCTGACCCTCCGGCTCTCGCCTGCTGTTTGTGCGCCGCGATCGGCTCTACGCGCGCAGCCGGGGCTCCCGGTCCTGGCGCCTTCGGTCTGGAAGGAATCCTCGACCGTATGCAATTTTAGCCCCCGACTGGCCAGCGCACCGGCACACGAACGACGGCCCTTTTTACCCAGAAGGAGGGGCCTGACCCTCCGGCTCTCGCCTGCCCCTTGTGCGCCACGATCGGCTCTACGCGCGCAGCCGGGGCTCCCGGTCCTGGCGCCTTCGGTCTGGAAGGAATCCTCGACCGTATGCAATTTTAGCCCCCGGCCGGGTGACACACCTGCACACGAACGACGGCCCTTTTTGCCCAGAAGGAGGGGCCTGACCCTCCGGGTCTCGCCTGCTATTGGTGCGCCGCGATCGGCTCTACGCGCGCAGCCGGGGCTCCCGGTCCCGGCGCCTTCGGTCT
>NW_020923718.1:3590-4644 GCF_003984885.1 Neopelma chrysocephalum
TGCTATTTGTGCGCCGCGATCGGCTCTACGCGCGCAGCCGGGGCTCCCGGTCCTGGCGCCTTCGGTCTGGACGGAATCCTCGACCGTATGCAATTTTGGCCCCCGACTGGCAGGCGCACCTGCCCACGAACGACGGCCCTTTTTGCCCAGAAGGAGGGGCCTGACCCTCCGGCTCTCACCTGCTATTTGTGCCCCGCCATCGGCTCTACCTGCACAGCCGGGCCTCCCGGCTCTGGCGCCTTCGGTCTGGAAGGAATCCTCGACCGTATGCAATATTAGCCCACGACCGGCAGGCGCGCCGGCCAGCCAACGACGGCCCTTTTTGCCCAGAAGGAGGGGCCTGACGGTCCGGCTCTCGCCTGCTATTTGTGCGCCGCGATCGGCTCTACGTGCGCAGCCGGGGCTCCCGGTCCTGGCGCCTTCGGTCTGGAAGGAATCCTCGACCGTATGCATTTTTAGCCCCCGGTCGGCCAGCGCACCTGCCCACGAACGATGGCCCTTTTTGCCCAGAAGGAGGGGCCTGACGCTCCGTCTCTCACCTGCTATTTGTGCGCCGCGATCGGCTCTACGCGCGCAGCAGGGGCTCCCGGTCCTGGCGTCCTCGGTCTGGAAGGAATCCTCGACCGTATGCAATTTTAGCCCCCGGCCGGCCGGCGCACCTGCCCACGAACGACGGCCCTTTTTGCCCAGAAGGAGGGGCCTGACCCTCCGGCTCTCGCCTGCTATTTGTGCCCCGCGATCGGCTCTACCTGCACAGCCGGGCCTCCCGGTCCTGGCGCCTTCGGTCTGGAAGGAATCCTCGACCGTATGCAATTTTAGCCCCCGGCCGGGCGACAGACCTGCACATGAACGACGGCCCTTTTTGCCCAGAAGGAGGGGCCTGACCCTCCGGCTCTCGCCTGCTACTTGTGCGCCGCGATCGGCTCTACGCATGCAGCCGGGGCTCCCGGTCCTGGCGCCTTCGGTCTGGAAGGAATCCTCGACCGTATGCAATTTTAGCCCCCGGTCGGCCGGCGCAGCGGCCCACGAACGACGGCCCTTTTTGCCCAGAAGG
>NW_020923719.1:0-1882 GCF_003984885.1 Neopelma chrysocephalum
CACTCCAGGAGGGCCTGGAATGGGGGAAACGGAGTCAGGGACAGTCCTGGGACCATCCTGGGACACCTCAGGGACACCCCTGGAACACCCCTCTGGGTTCAGGGACACCTCTGGAATGCCTCCACCCGCTCCAGGAGTGCCTGCAGTGGGGGAACGGGGTCAGGGACACCCCGCAGGGGGCAGAGATATCTCAGGGACACCTCTGGGACACCTCATGGACACCCCCCTTGGGGTCAGGGAGACCTCAGGGACGTGTCAGGGATACCCCTGGGACATCTCAGGGACACCCTCAGGGGTCAGGGACACCCCTGGGACACCCCTCAGGGGTCAGGGATATCTCAGGGACACCTCTCAGGGGTCAGGGACATCTTAGGGACACTCCTGGGACACCGCAGGGACACCTCTTGGGGGTCAGGGACATCTCAGGGAACTCTTCTGGGGTCAAGGACACCCCTGGGACATCTCAGGGACACCCCTTCGGGGTCAGGGACATTTCAGGGACACCCCTGGGACACCCCAGGGGCATCTTGGGGACACTGCTCCATCTGCTCTGGGGTCAGGAGCAGCCTCAGGAACATCACTGAGACCCCCCAGAACAGTGTGAGACCCTCATGGGATAGGGAGGGACCCCCCTGAACAGTGTGAGACTCCCCCCAGGGACACTGTGTGACCCCCCCCCGTGCCCCCATTCCCACCTGGACGTCCCCGATCTGGTGCATGACACAGGGCAGTTGGTTCATCTGCTCCAGGAACGCCCGGAGCTCCTCCACCGTCAGCGCCGGAGCCGGGACCCTGCGGGGGGACAGTGGGGAGTCAGGGGACAGCGGGGACACAGGGGACATGGGGGGACAGGGGAGTAAGGGAACAGGGTGGGGACACCGTGGTGCTCCTGTGGGGGACACTCAATTGCTCTCCTGGGAGCTGATGATCCCCTGGGGACAGAGCAGGGACAGGGTGGGGACACTGTGGGGACCCCAGGGACACACTGGTGACACTGGGGGACACTCACCCGGTGTCCTTGGAGCTGATGAGCCGCAGGGCTGGGTCAGGGAAGGGGTGGTGACACTGTGGTGACACTGGGGGACACCGGGGGACACTGACCCTGTCTCCTGGAAGCTGATGAGCCCCGGGGCCGGGACAGGGAAGGGTAGGGACAGGCTGGTGACACCGTGGGGACCCCAGGGACACACTGGTGACACTGTGGGACACTCACCCTGTCTCCTGGGAGCTGATGAGCTCCAGGGCTGGGACAGGGAAGGGGTGGTGACACTGTGGTGGCACCAGGGACACACTGGTGACACTGGGGGACACTCACCCCGTCTCCTGGGAGCTGATGAGCCCCAGGGTTGGGTCAGGGAAGGGGTGGTGACACCGTGGTGACATTGGGGGACACTCACCCCGTCTCCTGGGAGCTGATGAGCCCCAGGGCTGGGATAGGGAAGGGCAGGGACAGGCTGGGGACAGGCTGGTGACACTGTGGTGACACTGTGGGACACTCACCCTGTCTCCTGGGAGCTGATGAGCCCCAGGGCAGGGTCAGGGAAGGGTAGGGACAAGGTGGTGACACTGTGGGACACTCACCCCGTCTCCTGGGAGCTGATGAGCCCCAGGGCCTCGGAGACGCAGCGCTCGGCCTGGCCCAGGCAGCCCTTGAGCCGGTGCAGCAGCTCGTTCTCGGGGAACTTCCGCTCCCGAGCCTCCGACTCCAGAGCCCGCAGCTCCTCCAGGGCTGGGGGGACACAGGGGGGGCACTGAGACCCCAAAACACCCCCCAAACACCCACAGAGACCCCCCCCAGCACCCACAGCTCCTCCAGGGCTGGGGGGACACAGGGGGGCACTGAGACCCCAAAACATCCCCCAAACACCCACAGAGACCCCCC
>NW_020923720.1:0-1151 GCF_003984885.1 Neopelma chrysocephalum
CCATCCCTTCCCCTTCCTTTCCCTTTCCCCTTCCCCATATTTATGTCACCCTCCCCTTCCCCTTCCCCTTCCCCTTCCCCTTCCCCTTCCCCTTCTCCTTCCCCTTCCCCTTCCCCTTCCCCTTCTCCTTCCCCTTCCTCTTCCCTTTCCCTTACCCTTTCCCTCTCCCTTTCCCTTTCCCTTTCCCTTTCCCTTTCCCCTTCCCCATATTTCTCCCACCCTTCCCATTCCCGCTCCCATCCCAATCCCCTGTCCGTGTCCAGGTGGGCTCCTACGGTGGGCGCCTGCGCTACACCCTGACCTACACCCCGGGGGGCCCGGGAGCCCCCCAGCCCGACGCCGACATCCAGATCACGGTATGGGGCAGCTCTTTGGGGTGACACAGGGACACGGGGTGGCACCAGGACCCCCCTGACCCCCCCCCATCCACAGGGCAATGACATCACGCTGGTGGCCCATCAGCCCGAGCTGCCCCCGCGGACCCCCCAGGCCTTCGAGATCATTTTCCGGGAGGTAGGGGGGGGCGGGTGGCTTCTGTTCCCAATGTCCCCGTTGCCCAGGGCGTGTCCCCCCCGTGACCCCCCTGTCCCCTCAGCAATACTGGCAGCGGCCGGACGGGCAGCCGGCGACGCGGGAGCACCTGCTGATGGCCCTGGCGGACCTGGACGAGATCCTGATCCGGGCCACCTACTCCACGAGCACGGCCTCGGCCGGCATCGCCGACGTGGCCATGGACACGGCCGTGCCCCCCCAGCCCGGCCTGCCCCCCGCCCCCGAGGTGGAGGAGTGTCGCTGCCCCCCCGGCTACCACGGGCTGTCCTGCCAGGTGGGCCCAGTGTCACCCTGTCACCCCTCCAGTGTCATTCTGTCACCCCTCCAGTGTCACCTCCTCATCTCTCCCATTGTCACCCCATCACCCCAATCATGTCCCCGTCCTCCATCCCAGTATCGCCCCCATCACCCCCATCATTGCATCCCCCCCCAGCATCTCCCCATCACCCTCCAGCATCCCCAGCATCACCCCCATCACTCCTTCAGCATCTCCCCTTCACCCCCATTATCCCCCTATTATCCCCCCATCACCCTCATTGCCCTCTCAGCATCCCTCATCACCCCAGTTATCCCCTTGTCGCCCCCATTATCCCCCTACC
>NW_020923721.1:0-919 GCF_003984885.1 Neopelma chrysocephalum
TCTACATTTTCTTAAATGTTATTTTTATGCTTTCATATCACTATAGATAGGAACCAAAATGGCTCCAAACCTGCTTTACATGGCAACTAAACTGTTCTAAACTACTACTAAACACTACATACATATATCTATAAACACTGATTATTCACTGTCCTTTCACTCTAATCTGCCCAAGGCCTGGATTAACAAGACCCTGGGACACCCTCGCTGTCAGAGGGGATGGGACAGGGGCTGGACACGGAGGAAGCTTCTGGCAGCTGCTCACAGAACAAACCCCAGGAGCACCCCTGCTACCAAAACACGTCCATCCAGACCCAATACACTGCCCAGCACGGATCACCTGGAATGTGAGTCACCAGATCTGTGCCCAACATGGGTCTCTGTGCATCATCCAGTGGGAGTCCTCCAATGGCTGATGGAGTTGGAGCAGCGGCCGAAGCTCTTCCCGCAGTCGGGGCACTCGAGGGCTTCCCTTACTGGTGGGTCCGTTGGTGTCTGGTCAAGTAGGAGCTGAGGGGGAAGCTCTTCCCACACTCCCCACACTTGTAGGGCCTCTCCCCAGTGTGGATGCGCCGGTGCCTGACGAGGGTGGAGTTCCGGTTGAAGCCCTTCCCGCAGTCGGTGCAGCGGAAGGGCCTCTCATCCGTGTGTGTCTGCTCATGTCTGAGGAGATGTGAGCTGTGCTGAAACCTCTTCCCACATTCCAAGCACTTGTAGGGCCGTTCCCCAGTGTGGATGCGCTCGTGAGTGCGGAGGTGGGAGCTATGGCTGAAGCTCTTCCCACATTCCCCACATGAGTAGGGTCGTTCCCCAGTGTGGATGTGCTGGTGTTTGTGGAGGGTGGAGTTGTCACTGAAGCTCTTCCCACATTTCCCACACGTGTATGGACGTTCCCCAGTGTGGATGTGCTGGTGTCGGA
>NW_020923721.1:1019-6494 GCF_003984885.1 Neopelma chrysocephalum
TGCGGAGGGTGGAGTTGTCACTGAAGCTCTTCCCACATTTCCCACACATGTATGGACGTTCCCCAGTGTGGATGTGCTGGTGTCGGATTAGTCCAGTGCTCGTCCTGAAGCTCTTCCCACATTCCAAGCACCTGAAGGGCTTCTGCCTGCTGGGAGGCTGCTCAGGGACCACCAGGTTGGAGCTGCGCCTCAAGCTCCGGCCGCCTTCCAGGCACAGGCTGGGTCTTTCCTCCTCAGAGCACCCTGGGCTAGCTTTGGAGCCCCTCCTGCGGGGGGATCTCCGGCCCTTTTCCTCCCCGCTGCCTTCCTGCACCATGGAGCCCTTCAAAACGGCCTCTCCCACCAGCTTCTCACAGGGGGATTTGTCCTCCGGGCTCTCCGTCCTCAGCTCGGGGCCTGGGGCAGGAAGCAAGAAGGACAGGGAGGGGATTTGCCTCCGGACCACAGGGAAGGCCAAGGACATCCCCCCAACTCCGGCCCCGGCAGGACGGCGGCGGCAGCGGGGTTGTCCTGCAGCCGGGGGCCATGCTGGGCTGCCAGAGCCAGCACAACACCCGCCCAAAGGGACACTGACTTCCTCCTCACCTGCCTGGGGGGCCCAAGGCATCTTCCTCTTCCTCGCAGCCTCCTCCTCCATCCGCCCAAGCTTTGGGAAGGACAAATCCTGATGGGGAGAAAACAAGGGCTGAGTGCATTGGCTTGAGGGTTCCTCCTGCCCAAGTCTATCTCTAGAACTCTCCAGGTATCCTGTGATCATAAAAACCTCCAAAACACCAAGATTCAGCCCAGAAAAACCCAAACCTCCGAGATTCAGGCAAAAAACTCCTCAGAAATAGCGAGAGGAACCCCTCCCCAACTGCAAAAACTTAAGATTCACCTAAAAAATACTCCAAAATATGAAGCTTAGCCCAAAACATCTCTCCCAGAAGTTCCCCTCTGGTCTCTCCCCTTGTGCTGGTTTAAAAGTTAACCAGCAGGGGAAATGAACTCAATTCAAAAGAGAGATTATAAGTCAGAATAACAATTTGTTAAAATGATACAATAAGTACGATTATACAGACAGACAATTGGTTTTAACCCACAAAACCCAAATGTATAACCCAGCACCCTGGGGCATGAACAAAAGTGGTGTTCCTTGCCCCCCCCCCTCCGAGTCCAAAGTAAAGGGAGAGGGGAAAAACCTGCTGGTGGGAGAGCTGCTGCCGTCTGGTCAGAAAGTGGTGATTGCAGTCCAGTTGAGGGTGGTGGTCTCAGTCTGGTTGAGAGCAGTGAGCTGCAGTCTTTCCTCTGGATCCCACGAGTGGTAGAAAGGTTCTGAAACTCCCAGTTTATATATTCTCCAGTTCAGGCGGGAATGCTCAGTCCCTCCCTCAGAGTGGGGAGTTCCATAAAAGGGTATGAGGACAGGAACATCTTCCTACCTCGCAGGCCTCTATTGATAACAGTTTCTGGGAAATGGCATGGAAGGCTATAGAATACACATTTTTGGGTTACACCCATCCAGTGATGAATTGGTCCCAGCCGTTCTAACTAGGACAAGAGTGTCAAATAAAATCCACAGTACAAAGTCCTCTTGGCAGCAACTTCCTGATGAAGTCCCTCAGTGACCAGCCCTTGAACACCACTATAGAAGATCTTTATTATCTCTCTGTAAAATGTGACAAAATGGATTTCAAGTCCTTTGTGGATGATGCCAAATTTCAGGGAGCCCTTGAGCAACCTGTCCTGGTTTAAAGACACATATTGGGGTGAGAACTCCAATAAAATGAACTCACTCCCCTTTTATTCCCCACCACTACAGGGAGACAAAATACAAGGAGGTATAAGTGAAAAAAATAGCAGCTTACTGATGAGAAATATAGCAGCAAAAACAACAATATCAACAGAAGAGTTCAAAGCAACATCAGAGAGAGAAATTGCCTCATCTCTCCTCCCTGCCCCAACTCCCTTTTGTAAACAGATAAAACCAGGGATCAACACGTGCCTCCCTTCCCCCTTTTCCCCCTGAATGAACAAAGAACAAAAAACAAAACCAGGGGAAAGAGGGGCCAAAGCAAATGTGGGAAACTCTCTGGTCTGAGATCAGTTGTGCTGCCCAAGAACACGCTGACTCCAGAGGTGTCCAAGCAGGGCAGAGCCGGCGACTCCGGTCCGTGCGGCGGCGGGGGGGAGGCAGCGGCTCTGCTTGATTCCATGGAGTTCTGGGGAGGCACAGTGGCCCCTTGGTTCCAGGAGGTTCTGAGGTGTCTCAGGGTTCCTTTTGTTCCAAAGAGACCCTGCATGTCACAATGGTCCCTTGGTTCCATGAGATTCCACAGTGTCCCTGCATTCCTTTGGTTCCATGAGGCCCTGCAGTGTCACGGTGCCACTTGATTCCGTGGCATTACAAAGAATTGATTTAAGGCCAACTGCACACGGGGCCGCCTTAGGGCGAGTGTGGGCACCCAGACAAGGGAGTTGTCACCCTCCTGGACTCAGTCCTGGGGTCACCACATCTGGACTGGTCTGTCTGTCTGTGAGGTTCCCCATTCAGGAGGAATGAGGAAGAACTGGAGAGAGTCTAGAGGAGATCTGCCAGGATGGAGTTTTTCTCCATATTGGAAATAGAAAGAAATTTCCACAAAGAGTAGCATGGAAGGTTCAGACCGAAGGTGAGGAAAAAGAAATATCACTCAACGGTGACCCTTGTGGTGCAAGAGGTCACGCAGAGGGAGTCAGGATCAGCCCATGGCTTTGTGTTCCAGGGAACAGCCAGAGCTGGTGCAGAGACATCAGGGAGGGTCTAGAAATGCTGCTGGGAGAGGGGTGGCAAAGCAGGAGGGGTGTGTGCAGCCTGCAAGGCCAGAACAGCAGCAGGGCCAGGGCAGGACAGCCTGCAGGAGAGATGGCCAAGTATTGATGGAGGAGCATAAACATAAGGCATACAGGCCAATGTGGTCAGCCATATGTTCCATTTATTATTTAATTAAGTCAACTTTTATACAGTTTAGTTTGTTTTGGGCACATGCTTACAACAAGGTGATTGGATAGCTCAGTCTGTACACGCGCCTCATGTCTCCAGTTCATTGGACCTGATGTTCTGTCCATGCGATCTGAAGTCATACTTGGAATGTAGAGGCCTTCATAATTAGGAACTTTCTGAAATCTGCAGGTGCACCCTTATCTATACTTTCTCAAGGCTTTCTTGCTCTAAACATACTATGTTCTCAAACCTTATAATTAGACACACAGCTAACAAGTATAAACATTGCATATTTTCACACAGTCTATAAGCATAAACATTACAGCTTACAGCTTCTAGTCATGTCAAGCAAGGCCTACAGAAATGCAATGGAAATTGTTCACAATTTGAATCCTGCAACAAACCCCAGGACACTGTGGAATGTCATGGAATCCAGGGGCCATTGGAATACACTGGGGCCTCCTGGAACCAAAGGGAACATGGGACACTGCAGAACCTCATGGAATCAAAAGGACCCCGGGACTTTGTGGAATGTCAGGGAATCAAGGGGCCAGTGTGACATCACAGAACCTTTGGAACCAAAGGAAACCAATGGGACATTATGGAATCTCATGGAATCAAGGGTCCACTGTGACCTTGTGGAACCTCACAGAATCCAGGGGCCATTAAGATTCTGCAAGGTCTTCTGGAGTCAAAGCTGAGACAGAGCAAAGGAGCTCTGAGAGGATGCTTGAGGCCAAGACTTTCAACTGAAAGCTGCCCTAACCTTCTGACTCATTGAGGGAACTCAAGCCCTCAAGGAAGGGACCTTCCTGGGGGTCTTCCAACCCATGAGACGACGTGCTGAGGCGAGCTTTTGTCCCAGCAATGGCAGGCCACAGGAGAGAGACCTTTGCTTGGAGCCGAAGGGCTGAGAGAGGTGAGAGGAGACCCCCCCTTGTGTGGAATGGAAAGAGATCCAGCTCCAACTTCAGCTCGGACTGCTGCATGGAAGAAGAGAGACTGCTGCCCTGAGGGTGGAAAGGATCTTTCCTTTTTCCCTTCTGGACTTTTCTTGGAGGGAGAAGAGATTTGATCCATTGTAAATCCTGGTTGATCACAGGAGAGAGAGTTAGGATTGTGTCTAGAATGTATTCGAATCTTTCTTTGTGTCCTAATTGTAATAGAATTCCCTTCCCCCCATCTTGAGTCTTGTGTTGTGTCTGGAAAAGCCCTCTTCCACTGGGGTGAGTTGTGGGAGGGGGCTTGGACTAACGAATTGGATGTTTAGGGGTCTCAAGCCACCCCAGGGGGCTATTCCGGAACAGAGAGGATAGGCCGGAATGGGTAGGATAACAAACTGACCCAAAGCACATGGCTTGGTCTGCACTGTGCTGCACTGTGGGGTTGTGGTTGTTCAAAAAACCTTTTCTCTGGGGCAGTTACAGTTTGCCCCGCTGATAATACTGGACCAATCAAAGGTTCACATGCGCCCTACGGAAATTACATACCCACAGCAACGGAAGAGAAGGGGGTGAAGTAGTTTAGAAGGTAGGTAGCCATGATTTGAGCCAGAAGGAAGCAGGGGGCCAGTGAGCCCCTCTGGGGGCCAAGGGCCCCCAGCCCCCAGTTGATGCTACGGGAGACCCAGTATAGTGTCAAAGCTGGACCGGGTCCCATAATCAGGAGCTGGAAGAGTTTCCTTACTGTCAGCAGCAGCAGAAGACATTGAAAAGCGGCAGCGGAGCAGCCCTGAACAAATACAGCGATGGCTGAAAGCCAAAAAGATAGCCAGGAGCAGCGAGATAACGTGAAGCCGGCTGAAAGACGCAGAGATGTTCCTGCAGGAGGGAGAGCTGGCAACAAAACAGAGGAAAACTCAACAGAGCTGGTTTGGGGTAAGACTGTATTACTTTCCAAAAACCCAGAGACTTCCTGAGGAGGGGTGGACTTCCAAACCCTTAGGGAGTCCCAAAATGCAGCAGCAGCTAGAGAGAAAGAAAGAAAGGAGCTGAAAAACCCAGAGTCGTCCTGAGAGCTGAGCCAGGACGGAATGTGGGGCAGGTGCCCGTGCCCTCTGCTGCTGCTGCTGCTGCTTCTATCATGCTGGCGAGCTGAGACAGAGCAAAAGAGCTTTGGTAAGACTGAACTGAAAGCTGCCTTCAATGTTCTAGCCCAAGAGGAGTGAAGATGTACAAGGAAATCCCCCAAAGGCTCGGGCTTGGGGTTGAAATTTCCATAAAGTAAGAACCAAAATCCTGACTGCCATACTTAAATCTGCTGCCTTGGAAAAAATGGAGGACACTAACCGGTGCCACAAGAAAACTGAAATGAAGGAACTGTGGCCTGAGAACTGACAGAAAGACTTTTCTCTTTTCTTCTTGGACTTTTATTGAAGAAAAGGAGAAATTTAATTTAATCTAAATATATATGTGGGTGTAAATAAACCTTTGTAAATATTTTACCCTTCCCCCAATAACGAATGGTTGTGTTTTGTCTGAAAACTCTCCACATGAAGTGAAAAAGATATCAAG
>NW_020923722.1:0-1153 GCF_003984885.1 Neopelma chrysocephalum
GGAGACCTTGGAGCCCCTTCCAGAGCCTAAAGGGGCTCCAGGAGAGCCTCCAGCAGCTCCTGCACTCCCACCAGTGGGATGAGGCAGGGGAGAGGAAAAGCAGAGGGAAGAAAAAGGGCTGGGGCGAGATCAGGGGAGTTGAGGAAGCAGAGGAAAACTGGGCGTGCTGGCAGAGCAAAGGAGGGACTTCAGCCCCTGATTCCCCTCGGGGGCAGATGTGCAGCTGCTCCCTGGGCAGCAGAGCCTCGGGGTGTGGGGTGGCTGCTCGGGAAGGCACCTGCTGGATATTGTCCCCTCAGGCTGTAGCACACAGATAACACAGAAATGCCAAAAATAAGGTTTTGCCATTTTTTTACCTGTCAAAACTTCCTACCAAAAATACTCTTCAAGCATCTGAATGGGGCTACTTGGGAAAATCAGGGAGAGAGCAAAGGGAGAGAGAGAACCAGTTACCCCAGCTGAGAATCTCTCCCCAGCTCCCCCTCACTTTTCTTCTGCCACCGTCTGCTGCCTGCCTGTCACCGGAGACTGGAACCCTGCTGGCCTGGAGAGGACTGAGACCCACCGTGCCACATGCGTGAGTTAGATCTTATCCTCCTACCCTGACCACATTTCTGAGGGCCAAAAGGTGCGGCTGGACCAGGACTCTGCACAGCCTGGGACACAGCTCCGTGTGAGCAGCAAAACCGCTCTTCCTGGCTGCATTGCAGAGAACTAAAGCTGTCAAGACACACCCACCCCACCCCAGACCCCTTCCAACCTCCAACCTCCAAACCCCTTCACCCCCCCACGCCCCTCCCCCCCGCAGCTAGAGATAACATCGAAAAGCAGCAGAGACAGAGAGAAAAAAAGTCAGAAAACTGCTCCCCCCAGCCGCAAAAACCATCTCGGCAGGAAGGTAGTTTTTGGTGGTATCTTTTCTCTGCTTCTAGAAGTAATCTTAGCATTTTCCAACTGTTCTTAATTTTCCTCTTTCTCTTTGCATCTCTTAGCAATTAAGCAAATCCGTTTTGGTATCAACAGATAACCTGTGTGAGTTTTAATTTTGCTCAAGGGAATCTTCGAATCTGAAGTTCTTTCTGCCACATTTAAGCAGATTGTCCCCTCAGGCCACTTGTGCCAGCTCTGTCCCCTCCCAACTTCCCTCCCTTCC
>NW_020923723.1:0-1291 GCF_003984885.1 Neopelma chrysocephalum
AAAACGGGCAAAAAATGAGCAGAAAAGTGGGGAAAAATTGGGTGGGGAAGGGGGTAAAATGGGCAAAAAATGGGCAAAAAGTGGCTAAAAAATGGGCTAAAACGTGGGGTAAAATTGGGTGGAGGGGGGATAAAATGGGCACAAAATGGGCAAAAAATGGGCAAAAAAACGGGTAAAAAAGTGGCAAGAAATGGACAAAAAATGAGCAAAAAAGTGGCAAAAAACGGGCAAAAAATGAGCAGAAAAGTGGGGAAAAATTGGGTGGGGAAGGGGGTAAAATGGGCAAAAAGTGGCAAAAAATGGGCAAAGAAAGGGCAAAAAATGGGCAAAAAAGTGACAAAAAACGGGCAAAAAATGGGCAAGAAATGGGCAAAAAAGTGGTAAAAAATGGGCAAAAAACAGGCAGAAAATGGGCAAAAAATGGGCAAAAAATTGGGGCTAAAAAGGGGCAAAATTAAGGGTGATAAAATGATAAATTTGGGCTAAAAAGGTGCAAAATTGGGGTAACAAAATGGGGCAAAACCGGGTCAAAATTGGGGCAATAAAATGATAAATTTGGGTTAAAAAGGTGCAAAATGAGAGTGATAAAACCATAAATTTGGGCTAAAAACGTGCAAAATTAGGGTGACAAAGAAATAAATTAGAGCAAGATTAGGGTGATAAAATTATAAATTTGGGCTAAAAAGATGCAAAATTAAGGTGATAAATTGGGGCAAAAATGGGACAAAATTAGGGTGAGAAAACCAAAAACTGGGGGTAAAAAGGTGCAAAATTAAGGTGATAAATTGGGGTTGAAAATGGGTAAAATTAAGGTGATAAATTGGGGTTAAAAAGGTGCGAAATTGGGGTGATAAAATGGGGCTGAAAAGTGGCAGAATTAGGGTTATAAAATTATAAATTTGGGTTAAAAAGGGGTAAAATTGGGGTATAAAATGGGGCTGAAAAGGTGCAAAATTAGGGTGATAAAACCATAAATTGGGGCTAAACAGGTGCAATATTAGGGCAATAAAATGATAAATTGGGGCTTAAAAGGTGCAAAATTAAGGTGATAAATTGGGGTTAAAAAAGTGTGAAATTGGAATGATAAATTGGGGCAAAAACGGGACAAAATCGGGGCTATAAAATGATAAATTTGGGCTAAAAAGGGGTAAAATTCAGGTGCTAAAAAGCCATTTTTGGGTGTTTTTGTCCCCCCCCCCCCCAGGTGCAGCAGCTGCCCCCGGTGACCCACGTGTTCCCCCCCCCTCCCCCCGTGCCCTACGTGGAGGGGGGGGACGGTTCCTACCCCCCC
>NW_020923723.1:1391-2768 GCF_003984885.1 Neopelma chrysocephalum
CCCCCCCATATTTATTGGGACACCCCCCCTTGGGTTTATTGGTGACCAGGTGGAACCAAAAACCCCCAAAATCACCTTAAAAACCAGACCAGAACCAATCCAAAGTCACCCCAAAATCGCCCCAAAATCGCCCCAAAATCGCCCCAAAATTACCTTAAAAATCAGCCCAAAATCAACCCAAACTCACCCCAAAATCGCCTCAAAATCAACCCCAAAATTGCCTCAAAACCCGCCCCAAAATCACCTCAAAATCGCCCCAAAACCCACCCCAAAATTGCCCCAAAATCGCCTCAAAATCGCCCCAAAAGCCGCCCCAAAATCGCCCCAAAATTACCTTAAAAATCAGCCCAAAATCAACCCAAACTCACCCCAAAATTGCCTCAAAATCGCCCCCAAATTGTCTCAAAATCACCCCCAAAATCACCCCCAAAATCGCCCCAAAATCACCTCAAAACCAACCCCAAAATCGCCCCGAAATCCACCCCAGAATCACCTCAAAACCCAACCTAAAATCACCTCAAAATCAGCCCAAAACCCACCCCAAAATCGCCCCATAATCGCCTCAAAACCAACCCCAAAATCGCCTCAAAATTGCCCCAAAATAACCCCAAAATCGCCTCAAAACCCACCCCAAACTCACCCCAAAATCGCCTCAAAATCACCTCAAAACCAACCCCAAAATCACCTCAAAAACTACCCCAAAATCGCCCCAAAAACAACCCCAAAATCGCCTCAAAATCGCCCCAAAATCACCCCAAAACCCAGCAAAAAATCATCCCAAAATCACCCCAAAATAGCCTCAAAATCAACCCCAAAATCGCCCCAAAATCACTCCAAAATCACCCCTAAACCCACCCCAAAATCGCCTCAAAACCAACCCCAAAATCCCCTCAAAACTCACCCCAAAATTGCCCCAAAATCACCCCAAAATTGCCCCCCATATTTTTTGGGATCCCCCCCATATTTATTGGGATCCCCCCCATATTTATTGGGATCTTCCCCTCATATTTATTGGGATTCCCCCCATATTTATTGGGATCTCCCCCACACATGTTTTTGGGATCTTTGTATTTGTGGGGTCCTCTCTTGTGTTTTTGGGGTCCCTCCATGTTTATAGGGTGTCCCCCCAAAGTTTTTAGGGTCCCTGTATTTGTGGGGTCCCCTCCTGTGTTTTTGGGGTCCCTGTATTTGTGGGGTGTTCCCCTT
The DNA here is from genome assembly GCF_003984885.1 of Neopelma chrysocephalum. Lineage (NCBI taxonomy): Eukaryota > Metazoa > Chordata > Aves > Passeriformes > Pipridae > Neopelma > Neopelma chrysocephalum. The sequence goes on from NW_020923723.1 coordinate 2,598, forward strand.
GTGTTTTTGGGGTCCCTCCGTCAATTATGGGGTCCCGGTGTTTGTAGAGTGTCCCCCCCATATTTATGGGGTCCCTGTATTTGTAGGGGGTTCCTGTATTTGTGGGGTGTCCCCCTTGTGTTTTTGGGGTCCCTCCATGTTTATGGGGTTTCTCCATATTTATGGGGTCCC
>NW_020923723.1:2778-3394 GCF_003984885.1 Neopelma chrysocephalum
ATGGGGTCCCTGTACTTGTGGGGTGTCTCCCCCATATTTATGGGGTCTCCCCCTGTGTTTATGGGGTCCCTCCATGTTTCTGGGTTCCCTGTGTTTATGGGGTGTCCCCCCCATATTTATGGGGTCCCTCCATGTTTATGGGGTTTCTCCATATTTATGGGGTCCCCCCCGTGTTTCTGAGTTCCCTGTATTTGGGGGGTGTCCCCCCCATATTTATGGGGTCCCTGTATTTATGGGGTGTCCCCCCCATATTTATGGGGTTTCTCCCTTTATGGGGTGTCCCCTCAGTATTTCTGGGGTCCCTGTGTTTGTGGGGTGTCCCCCATGTATTTATGGGGTCCTTGTATTTGTGGGGTGTCCCCCCCATATTTATGGGGTCCCTCCCCGTGTTTTTGGGGTCTGACCCCCCCGTTATTCCCGTCCCCGTGTTTCTGGGGTCCCTCCATGTTTGTGGGGTGTCCCTGTATTTATGGGGTGTCCCCCCTATATTTATGGGGTCCCTGTATTTGTGGGGTGTCCTCATCATACTTATGGGGTCCCTCCATGTTTCTGGGGTGTCCCTGTGTTTGTGGGGTGTCCCCCCTATATTTATGGGGTCCCTGTATTTGTGGGGTGT
>NW_020923724.1:0-12149 GCF_003984885.1 Neopelma chrysocephalum
GGGGGGGCTCCTGCCGCGCCCGCTCCTCCGCGGGGGCTGCCTCTTGCTCGCCGCTGCCCGCCTCGCTCGTGCCGGCGCCGGCGCCTGCCGCCTCCTCCTTCGCCCCGACCGCGCACAGTTCCTCGACTTACCCCCGTCGCTAGTTCCTTTTTTAAGTCTATACCCTGAACTCCTCGCTTTTCTAAAAAGCACTGGAGTAATAAAAGCACCGCTTGCCTCTCCATATCTATAATACATCAGAGCGCTACTTTGCAGCCCTTTTAGAGACTTCGGCGGTGTCTGTCGGCAGGACCCTCTCCGGAGGACATCCTGGGCCGGAGTCCAACTCTTTCGTTGCCGGCAGCACGGAGTCCAACTCTTTCACCGTCCAAAATCCTCATATGGAGGCGTTCGGCGGCACGGAGTTCAGCTCTTTTCGTCACCGGGGGCGCGGAGTTTAACTCTTTCGCCCAACTCTTTGCCTTCTTGTGCTGCAGCAAGACCGACTGGCTACTACATCGGACCATGGCTTCGGGAGCTTGACTTAGCCCCTACCCTGGGTTTCAACTTAATCCCTAGGGATTCAACTTAATCCCTGTCCTCGGGCGCCATTATGTCGCGACGCGGGAAGAAAGTGATGCTCAATATGAGAATCAGCAAGCTTCAATTTATTATTTAAATAAGTCAACTTTTATACAATTTAGTTTGTTTTGGGTACATGCTTACAACTAGGTGATTGGATAGCTCAGTCTGTACACACGTCTCATGTCTCCAGTTCATTGGACCTGATGTTCTGTCCATGCGATCTGAAGTCATACTTGGCATGTAGAGGCTTTCATAATTAGGGGCTTTCTGAAATTTGCAGGTGTACCCTTATCTGTACTTTTTCAAGGCTTTCTTGCTATAAACACACTATGTTCTCAAACCTTATAACTAGACACACAGCTAACAAGTATAAACATTGCATATTTTCACAGTCTATAAGCATAAACATTAAAGCTTACAGCTTCTAGTCATGTCAAGCAAGGCCTACAGAAATGCAATAGAAATTGTTCACAGAATTTGAATCCTGCCACACCAGTATCCCCCAGTAAACACCCAGTGCCCCACAAAGCCCCCCGACTGTCCCCAGTATGTCCCCAGATGCCCTTGGCCTTTCTGTGAGCGTGGGGGGGAGGGGGGATGTTTTTGGTGTCAGAGGGTCCAGGGGGGCTCCTGGGATGAGATGGAAGGTTGGGGACATCAGGGATGGGGTTTGGGGACAGTGAGGATGGTGGCGAGGGTCTTGGGGACAACGGGGGGGTCTCAGAACTCACCTGCTCTTGGTGCAGCCCCTCCTCTTCCCCCCAGGCCCCTTTAACGCCCCCCCAAATGTCCCCTAACCTCCATTTTCCCTTTAATCCCCTCCCCCCACAGATCCCTTTGATGCCCCAATGCCCCCAAAACCTGTTTTAACTCCCCCAAATGCAACCAAAACCCCTCAATACCCCATGCAACCCCCCCCAGATCCCTTCAAATCTCTCCCAGCCCCCCCCTCAAATCCCTTCCAATCCCCCTCAAAAGGGATCACCCGGCACCCTGGGACAGGAACACAGTGGGCTGTACTGGGGGCACTGGGCTGTACTGGGAGCGCACTGGGGGGGGCTCAGGTGTCCCACCACAACGTGTCCCAGCTCCAGGAGAGATCTGGGGAACAGTGAGGAGGTACTGGTCTGTCCTGGTCTGTACTGGTTTGTACCCCCAAGCCCCAAAGCCCCTCTCCAGCTCCCCCAGGACCCTCCCACACCCCAAAGCCCCCCAGGCCCCTGACTTGGTCCTGCTGCCCCTTGAGCATCTGCAGCTCCTGCAGAACCAGGCATTTCTTTGCTCCCCACAGAGTCGTTCCCACACCCAGAATGGAATCTGGAGGCAGCAGGATGTGCACAGTACTCCCATTTCCTACAGTGCAAAGGGGCTGCAGGGAATGATTCTCATGCTCTTGCAAATCTGCCAAAACCTGCAGGGCACAGAAGTGGGAGCTTCAGGAATTTGCTGGCCTTGGGAGTGGAGCTAACAGGGTATTGAGAGGAGCATATCCCTCAAATACAATCTCTCTGCATACACAATATCTATCTGGACAGACAGATAAAGCAATAATCAGATATATTCTGTATCATATATATAGCACATATTCTATAGAATCCATCCTTAGGTATTGTATGATATACCTGTAAGATTTTATAAATAATAATCAATACTAAGGCAAGTGTCCTCCTTAGGGACACACACTTCAGAAGGCAACTTGCACTTGACCCCCCCCCCTTCAGCTTTGAGCCACCCGGTGCCACAGAGGGGGACAGAGCTCCTGTGGAACATTCTGTTCCATTGACACAGAGCAAGGAATAAACCCAAACTATTGCCTGGGTTTGTACCCTGGGGGTCTCTGCAGCAGCAAGCCCAGCACCACACTGACTGCTCTGGGCTGTGCAGGCATTTGTGGTTCTGCCTGTCTCACACACACACACAAAAGTCTGGTGTAGTGCTGCCCTCAGGAAACCCCCCCAACCTTGCTCCAGCTAAAGCCCTGGAATTTGTCTTTGTTTCCCTTGGGTTCAGGGTCAGGTTGTGCCTGTGTCCAGCCCAGAGGCTCAGAAAAGCATTTCCCCCGTCCCACTGCAATCTGCTACTGCAGACAGGACCCAGGCACTGGTGGTGCTGGGAGTGAACAGCAGAGTGTTTCCAGGGGCTCTCTGAAGGAACACAAGTGTCCAAAGAAACCAACACAAGTGTCCACAGAAGTCCCAGTCCTTCATCCCTGAATGAGCTCGTTCAGCCCAGGAAAAACTGTCTAAGGTCTATTTCCATGGAAGGAGGTTTTTCCCACTTGAACACCAGTTTGGTTCCAAACCAGTTTCTTCATTTCCTCCTCCCAGTTTCCCTGAAAGACACTGACAGGGACCATGGACACTGAGAGGGGTCACAGAGTTTGTCCCTTGGCCATACAGCTCCTGCTGTGTGGCAGCACAGGAGAGGTTAATTACAGCCCAGACTCCAATCCCAGGGCATGCCTTGAAGACGAGCTTGAAATCAAATGACTTTCCTGTTGGGGGGTTAAATTCAGTCCCCAACACCTTTTTCTGGGCTGAATCTTCATATTTTGGCATATTTTTTAGCTGAATCTCAACTTTTTGCCATTTGGGGTGGCGAGGGTCTTCTTACTATTTCTGAGGGGTTTTTTGCCTGAATCTCGGTGCTTTGAGTTTTTCTGGGCCGAATCAAGGTGTTTTGGAGGTTTTTATGGTCACAGGATGCCCGGTGAGTTCTAGAGATGGACTTGGGCAGGAGGAACCCCAAGCCAACACGCTCGGCCCTTGTTTTCCCCCCATCAGGATTTGTCCTTCCCAAAGCTTGGGCGGATGGAGGAGGAGGCTGCGAGGAAGAGGAAGATGCCACGGCCCCCCCCCAGGCAGGTGAGGAGGAAGTCAGTGGCCCTTTGGGCCGGCGTTGTGCTGGCTCTGGCAGCCGAGCATGGCCCCCGGCTGCAGGACAACCCCGCTGCCGCCGCCGTCCTGCTGGGGCCAGAGTTGGGGGGATGTCCTTGGCCTTCCCTGTGGGCCGGAGGGAAATCCCCTCCCTGTCCTTCTTGCTTCCTGCCCCAGGCCCCGAGCTGAGGACGGAGAGCCCGGAGGACAAATCCCCCCGTGAGACCCTGGTGGGAGAGGCCGTTTTGAAGGGCTCCACGGTGCAGAAAGGCAGCGGGGAGGAAAAGGTCCGGAGATCCCTGCGGAGGAGGGGCTCCAAAGCCAGCCCAGGGTGCTCTGAGGAGGAAAGAGCCAGCCTGTGCCAGGAAGGCGGCCGGAGCTTGAGGCGGAGCTGCGAGCTGGTGGTCCCGGAGCAGCCTCCCAGCACGGAGAAGCCCTTCAGGTGCTTGGAATGTGGGAAGAGCTTCAGCCGGAGCTCCTGCCTGATCATGCACAAGCACATCCACACTGGAGAACGGCCCTATTTGTGTGGGAAATGTGGGAAGAGCTTCAACAAGAGCTCCACCCTCCACACCCACCATCGCATCCACACCCGGGAATGGCCCTACAAGTGCTTGGAATGTGGGAAGAGGTTTCAGACCAGCTCACATCTCCTCAGGCATGAGCAGACACACACGGATGAGAGGCCCTTCCGCTGCACCGACTGCGGGAAGGGCTTCAAGCAGAACTCCAACCTCGTCACCCACCGACGCATCCACACCGGGGAGAGGCCCTACAAGTGTGGGGAGTGTGGGAAGAGCTTCACTGACAGGTCTGCCTTCAACAAACACCAACGGACCCACCAGTAACTGAAGCCCTACCAGTGCCCTGACTGTGGGAAGAGCTTCGGCTGCTGCTTCCACCACGAATGAACCCCTTGATGGTGAGGCAACCCCTGGAGTCCAGTGACTGTCAGTCCATCCCTTTCGACCAGAAAGGGCCAGTCCCCTTTCCCAGGGGCAGGTTCTGCCAACAGAACCCTTCTTGGGGTGTGTGTGGAGATTCCTGCCTTGGCTGGGGACGCCCCCAAGGTCACTGCTGGAGGTTGAGAGCAGAGATCTCCCCCCGAGCGTTGGTCTGGGGGAGTTCCATCCATCTCTAATTAAGAATTATTGCTTTTGTGCCAGCTTGAGTAGAATTGCTTCAACAATTGCTTTAGCGTAGAGCACTGTCCTATCTTATCCTGTACTCCTGGTAGTTTTAGTGTTTCTATTCTGCAGTAAATAATTCTGATGAAGATCCTTTATCTGATCATTTGTATCCCTAAATAACTCATTTCTATCAATAGATCTGATTTGCCATCATTAAAACCTGGGGGACAAAAGCGGTTCAGTCACACCTCTGTAATTCCTCTAAACTGAAAGTGTTGGCATAATCCAAGGCTGGGATTGGATCCATCAGCCCCCAGCGCCCCACAGTAAGTTGAGAGCTCAGGGGGGCCACCCCCTTTGCCAGTGCCCCTGTTCCCAAAGAGCCCATTGGGACCGTCAGGCCTGCCAGACCACCCTCCCTTTTCCACCCTTCTCCCTATTCCTTCCACTTTCCCATTGTCCCCTCAATCCCCAGTTTCCCTCTGAACAGTTCTGGGGTCCCAACCCCCACTTTTTGCCCCCTCTTCTATTGCTGCTGAAGGAGAAAATGAGGCTGCACACACAGAGTTCCATTGTGGGACTTGGTCGCCAACACTTTTAGGTGTCCCCTTTTATTCCTCTTCTCTCTTGAGCAGCACCCAGTGATTGTCTTTTAGTCCACCGGAGTTCCCAGCATCACCCCAAAGCAGTGCCCTGATCCCACACATTCCCCTCCCCTCATGTGCTGACTGTGTTCAGCCACCAGAGAAAAACACAGGTTACCATGCAGAGCGTTCCAAGTGGTTTCCACTTTGGCAAACAGCACTCTCTTGATGGAAAACACCAGTCAAGGCCAAAACACTTCTTGTTGATCCACATTAACTGAATGCAACTGCTGCTGCCTTAACTTGTTCCCACAGAAATCTCAGGGTTCGCTTGCTTCCATGAGGCCCCACATGTCCCAATGGACCCTTGATTCCATGGGGTTCCAAAATGTCTCAGGAATCCTTTGGTTCCATGAGGCCCTGCAGTGTCACAATGGTCCTTCGTTCCACGAGGTTCCACCATGTCCTTGCTGGAACATGCATGGCTGTAATGCTGCTCCACCTGCAGAGCTGCCTTCAGCTCTGAGATCTGGAAAGGCTGGATCAATAAGGCCAAGTGTCAGGGCCTGACCTTGGGTCCCAACAACACCCTGGAACGTTCCAGGCTGGTGGCAGAGGGGCTGGAGAGCTGCTCAGCAGGAAGGGACTTGGGGGTGCTGCTTGACAGTGGCTAGATATGAGCCAGAGTGTGCCCAGGGGGGCAAGAAGGCCAAGGGCATCCTGGCCTTTGTGGAGAAGAGTGTGGCCAGCAGGAGCAGAGAACTGATTGCCCCTCTGTGCTGGGCACTGGGGAGGTCCCACCTCAAGTGCTGTGTCCAGTTCTGGCCCCTCAGAGCAAAAAGGCCCTTGAGGGGCTGGAGCGTGTCCAGAGAAGGGAATGGAGCTGGGGAAGGCTCTGGAAAACATGTCTGCTGAGGGACGGCTGAGGGAACTGGGCTTGAGTGTGGAGAACAGGAGGCTCAGGGGGGACCTCATTGCTCTCTACAATGACCTGAAAGGAGGTTTTTAGTGTGGTGGGGGTTGGTCTCTTTGCCAAGGCTATAGTGAAAGGTTGTGAGGGAATGGCCTTAAATTGCTATGGGAAAGGTTCATATTAGATATTAAAGAAACCTTTTTCCACTGAGAGAGTGTTGAGGCATTGGAACAAGTAGCCCAGGGAGGTGGTGGAGTCTCTGGAAGTGTTCAGGTGTGTGGTGGGTTGACCTTGACTGGATGCCAGGTGCCCACCCAGCCACTCTATCACTCCCCTTCCCAGTGGGACAGAGGAGAGAGTAAGGTGATAAAAAAATAAGCTTGTTGGTTGAGATAAGGCAGTTTATTTAAAGCCAAAGGTAGCAGGGTTTGTTCTCTGCTTCCCATGAGCAGCCATGGTCAGCCACTCCCGAGGAGCAGAGCTTGGGTCCGCGGGACGGTTCCTCAGCAGGCAGCCATTAGACAATGAATGCCCCCCTCCTGCTCCGTGCCTCAGCTTTTAGAGCTGAGCTGACCTCCCATGGTCTGCAATGTCCCTTTGGTCAGTTGGGCTCAGCTGGCCTACTTGGGTCCCCTCCCAGGGTCTTGCCCTCAGCTAAGGAAGGAATGTCCCAGTGTTGGTGCTGTGCTCAGCAGTGGCCAAAACACTGGTGTGTTCTCAACACCCTTCCAGCTGCCAATGCAAAGCCCAGCCCTGGGAGGGCTGCTGTGGGGAACTGAACTGCAGCTCAGCCAGACCCAACACAAATATATATGGCACATATTCTATAGAATCCATCCTTAGGTGTTGTATGATAGATCTATAAGATATTACAAATAATAAGCAATAATAAGGCAAGTGTCCTCCTAAGGGAGGCACCCTCCCCCCCTCCCAAACTCCTCCCTGGGTTTGTTCCCTGGGGGTCTCTGCAGCAGCAAGCCCAGCACCACACTGACTGCTCTGGGCTGGGCAGGCATTTGTGCTTCTGCCTGTCTCACACACCCCCCCAACCTTGTGATGGATCTGGATGTCACTGGATGTGATGTCACAGGGGAGATGTGATGTCATATTATGGTTGTGATGTCATAGAGGAGCCTTGATGTCCCAAAAAGGATGTGATATCACAAGGAAGGTGTGATGTCACAAGAAGGATGTGATGTCACAGGGGAGATGTGGTGTCACAGGGGAGATGTGATGTCACAGGGGAGCACGTGACATCACAGGGTTTATATGATATCACAGGAGAGGTGTGATGTCATATGATGGATGTGATGTCATAGGGGAGATATGATGTCACAGAAAGGATGTGATGTCACAGGGGAGCTGTGATTTCACAGGGCAGGTGTCCTGTCATAGAGGAGCTGTGATGTCATATGATGGATGTAACATCATAGGAAAGGTGTGATGTCACAGGAAGGATGTGATGTCACAGGGGAGATGTGATGTCATAGGAAGGATGTGATGTCACAGGAGAACTGTGATGTTGCTGGAGACCTGCGATGTCACAAGGGGCGATGTGATGTCACGTGGGTGATGTGATGTCACAGGGCAGGTGTGATGTCAGAGGGATGTTATGATATCACAGGAGAGATGTGATGTCATATGATGGATGTGGCATCATAAGGGAGATGTGATGTCACAGGAGAGATGTGATGTCACAACAAGGATATGATGTCACGGGGGTTGTGTGATATCACAGGGACGATATGATGTCACAGGGGAGGATGTGACATCACAGGGATTGAATGATTTCACGGGAGAGGTGTGACGTCATATGATGGATGTGGTGTCAAAGGGGAAAAGTGATGTCACAAGAAAGATGTGATGTCATATGATGGATGTGACATCATAGAGGAGATGTGATGTCACAGGAAGGATGTGACATCATGGGGGAGCTGTCGTGTCACTGGGGAGCTGTGATGTCATAGGTGAGGTGTGATGTCATATGATGGATGTGGCGTCATAGAGGAGATGTGATGTCACAGGGGAGGTGTGATGTCACAGGAAGGATGTGATGTCATGGGGAGCATATGATGTCATAGAGGAGTGACACATCCCCCCCCAACCTTGCTCCAGCTAAAGCCGTGGAATTTGTCTTTGTTTCCCTTGGGTTCAAGGTCAGGTTGTTTTATTTCCATGGACGTCTAGAGATGAGTTAAGGGTACCTCAGTCCTTTTGGGGAGGAAGGAGTTGTTTAAATCTTGAGCATTTGAACTCAACCTTTGTTACTGGTTTCTTCCCACTGTTTCAGAGCAGTTCATTTCCCAGGGTGAAAGCTCTGATTCCCCAGCACAGTCACGTTCTCCTGAGCTCAGGATGTTTCACTGGTCTCATTTTTCTCCGGTATTAATTCTGTGCCAAATTCTTGCTTCCTAGGTCAGTGAAATGTTAGAAGAGAGAGAATCTCACCTTGATCTTGGACAGAACACTTATATATTTCTTTATTCTATTGAATTCTTCCCTTCTAGTTCTGGATGACAGGACACCCATGTGGAAAGTCCCTTTTCTGGTTTTCAGGACTTAAAATCGATGCTTTTCTGATGTGGGTATTTATTGGAGTGTTATTTATTCAACTGTGAGGGTTGAATTGAGTGTTCCTTGCACCTTTAAAAAGTGCAACCCCTTTCATCTATTGTTTTAAAAACCATGCATTAGATGTCAGAGGACATAAAGACAGCACGTAGAGATAACCCCGATGTAAGTGATGGTTCCAGTCATCCCGTGCATGGATAAAAGATTTCCAAGGTTTTGTTCCAAGGCCGCTACCCCGCCCCCCACCCTCTCCCTGCTGCCCCCGCGCCCCTGGCACCTGATTGGCTGCTGCCCCACCAATGGGCCGTCCCAGGGGATGCAAATGTCCCGCCCTGCTGCATATTCATGAGCTGAGGGCGGGGGTTTGAGCCCTTGATCAGGCACGGGTGAGCTTTTGGTCCCCGCCCGCCGCTGCCTGTTTTTTCCTAAGGCACGCTGTCCTTTTCTAATAGTCCTTAAGCTTTAACATTTCCCACAAATTCCTTTCTAGACTGAGGCAGGTAGAAGGGCATCATCCCCTTAGTTCCTTACTAAAGAATAACTACTGTCTTAACAAACTGTTTTCAAAGATGCTGATGGGAAGCAAAACAACTGGCAGAATCTGTGGGGAACAATTTATTTAATTATTGTTTTTCAAAAGACATGCTTAATGATAAGAAAAGAGATAAGAATTTCTTTAGCTTTTTTTTTTTATGTGTGTGTAGCTGCATTAGCTGTTGTGAATATTTTGAAGTTCATATTTTAATCAGATTTCAACTTAGTTAATAGCACTTTGGGCATTTAAAACTATTGAGCCAGCAGAAAAATACTTGTACTTGCACTGCTGAGAAAAGATAAGGCCCACCTCATCAGCCAACCCTACTTTTGCAATTAGTTTCAAATCCATGGTGCTATTCATCAGTGTCCTCTATTGCTATGTGTATGCACACAGACATGTACACAGTAAGGATATATATGCAGAGCTGTATAACTTCCCTCTATGCAGTTGCTTGTCAAAATCCAGCTGCTTTTATGTGTTTTTATTTTGGTTTTTTTTTTTTTAATCCATGAGAAGAGAGCTGGCCAGCAATGTAGAGTGTTTGCACCTGATTTTACACCAGATTCTCCATGTAATCTAGCAGTTTTTGTATTGTACTCACAGTTTTGCTTTTAAAAGATGCTGTATTTTTTTTTAAGATTTTTGCATTCTAAGTAAATGAAAATAATAATATTTATTCATATTCCTGTAAGTTTGGCCTGTCAAATGGAGAACTGTTTTTTCAGCTACATGTGTTCTTGGCTGAACAAGTCGCCCTTTAGAGAGGGACGACTCCTACATTTGTTAATATGCATCTGGATGTCCTCAGGCAAAAATATAAAATACACATTCAATTTTAATGGTCCTTAGTCCTCTCCAAAAGTTCTGTAGTTGTGGGGATTCTGGTTTTTTGATTTTATTATGGTTTGTTTGTCGAGAAGTAAAAATCCTGTGAAACATTAAAGAAAAATATGAAACTGAATTGTATACTGCTATTTTAGAGAGTATTCCTTAATTATATTTTAAATGACTTGGTATTGCCTTTTCAGTAGCACTTTGGAGTGTAACTTTTCTAGAATGGTAGATCGCTGCCTTTTGACATGTGTGTCTTCTGAAACAATTTATGGATTTGCTGTGTTACAGAAGCTCTAAATCTCTGGGGTTTGTTTGCGTAACGCTTGTAATATTTTTTCAACTAATTCTTATTTCAAACAAAGAAGGGTTTTTCTCTTTGCTATTCCTTTATATAGCAGGTTAGCATTAAAGGGAATATTGTCTAGTTTCCAATTATTTTCCTGTTTTAAGTAGCGTAACTTTTTAATCAGAGCATGCTTTCCCAATTCTTTTAAAATTGAAATAAAATTAATTTTTTCACTTCAGCTTCCTGTCCTTGCTAGGAGAAATATCTATTAACAGTGTAAGATAAGCACATGCTGTTTTTCTGTACCGCTGAATGTCTGATTTTTACCGTGGGTCACCATTCTGAATTTGTATGAAATCTTGATGAAATTTGCGGATTTAGATCAAAATAATTTATGAGGCAGAACAAAACAAAAAATTCTTACTTTTTGTGACAATAACACAGAACCTTAAATCTGAAATTGGAGAAGGATGGCCATGTCCTGTGGTAAGTTAGTATATCAGGGTGTATGGAATAGAACTTCCTTGTTCTTGGTCTAATCAAGCCATTTAGAGTGTCCTTGTACAGAATTGTGCACATTTATTTATATGATAACCTGTTGAAATATAATTAGCTACCCCATGCATGTGAGAATAGTCCAAATATATCCTTTTATCATACATTGAAAATTATATTCCCTTTCCCTGAGTAAAACTCTTTGCAGCTTTGAGCTGCTGTCTTTATATGGGAGGGCGTAAGATTCTCTTCAAGAGTTTTCTTCTGAAACCAAACTTTAAGATAAAGTGATTTGAGGTTTTTGAGGTTATTACTCTGTAGCTTAGCGTGGATGTCTCTTCCTCCTCTGTGTCTTTTCATGTTGCTGTAAGTGGAAAAAAAACCTGCACATCTCCTTTTCATAATTTGGATTGGAACTACATACCATAGGTAATGTGTTTGGGCAGCACTTACCTAGCCAAAGAAAACAAATCAATATTAGCCATGCTGAGGAGTGTCAGAAGTATCCCAGATGTGTCCATTTAGCTTTGCTCCATCACACACTCTTTCCTTAAACAACTGGTCATCTGTCGCAAAATGTCCTGTTGGCTCCAGTGAGATTCTAATGGGTGTGATCAGAGATTGACGGCTTTGGCAAGTTAGAATGAGAAGATGATGTGGAGTTGCTGTCTCTTGCTTTGAATGTCCTCAGAAATAAAACCCCAGACAAATAAGGAAATGAAATAGAAATAAAAATTTAAAAAAAAAGTAAAAATATTTTAAAAATTATAGCAGTTGTGTGTGTGCACTCCCCTCCTCCAAGTCAGCTAGACATCCCAGTACGGCCCGATCCCTTCCCAGTCCCTCCCAGTCCCCCCTCCCCCTCACCTGACGTCACTCGCGCCCATCCCCGCCCCCTCTCTGACGTCACTTCCGTCCCGGTCCCACCGGCGGCACCGGCGCCTCTCGCGTGGGGGGGGAACCGGCGGCGGCGGCGGCCTCGCGCCGGAAAATGACGTCACAAACCCGCACCGCTTTCCCCCCATTGGCCGCCGCTTCCCGCCAAACCCCGCCCCTCCCTCCCCGCTAAGCCCCGCCTACTCCCTTACTAAACCGTTGGCTTCAACGGGTAGACCAGATGTCTGCTTTGTCTCCATTTACTTAAACGGGTAGACCTGATGCCTCATTTTCCCCCCATTGACTTTAATGGGAAGACCTGATGTCCTCTTTGTCCCTGTTTACTTTAACGGGTAGACCTGATGTCCCATTTGCCCCATTGACTTTATTGGGTAGACCTGATGTCCTCTTTCTCCCCATTTACTTTATTGGGTAGACCTGATGTCTCATTTGTCCCATTGACTTCAATGGGTAGACCTGAT
>NW_020923724.1:12159-13706 GCF_003984885.1 Neopelma chrysocephalum
GACCTGATGTCTCATTTGTCCCATTGACTTCAATGGGTAGACCTGATGTCCCATTTACCCCATTGAGTTTAATGGGTAGACCTGATGTCTCCTTTGTCTCCTTTTACTTTAACGGGTAGACCTGATGTCCCTTTTGTCCCATTGACTTTAACGGGTAGTGCTCTCCCAGTGCCGCCCAGCGACTTCCCAGCGCCTCCCAGCACGGCCCGGTGCTCTCCCAGTAACCCCCCCCGGGGCTTCCCAGTCCCTTCCAGTCCCCTCCCAGTCCCTCCCAGTCCCTCCCAGTCGCCTCACAAACCTCAAACCGACGCCCGGTTGCGCCACCGCGGGTGGGGGGAGGGGCGGGGGGGGAAGATGCATCACCTGCCAAATAATGAGCCACGCCGGCCCAGCCCTGGGGAGAGGCCTTGCCAAATAGTGAGCCACGGGACCCCCAAAATCCCTCCTGCCAAATAGTGAGCCATTCATTCACCCTATAGGGACCCCCCTGCCAAATAGTGAGTAACTCCCCCAAAATCCCCCCTGCCAAATAGTGAGCCATTCATTCACCCCAAAATCCCCCTGCCAAATAGTGAGCCGTTGATTCACCCTATAGGGACCCCCCTGCCAAATAATGAGCCGCTGATTCACCTTATAGGGCCCCCCCCCTGCCAAATTGTGAGCCATTGAGTCACCCCCTAAATCCCCCCTGCCAAATTGTGAGCCATTGATTCACCCTAGAGGGACCCCCTGCCAAAAAGTGAGCCATTGAGTCACCCTATAGGGAGCCCCCTGCCAAATACTGAGTCATTGATTCACCTCATGGTCAAACGCTTCTGACAGATAAAACCTCCATCCTGAATAGATGGTCTGAACACTTTCAGACTCTTTTCAGTACCAACCGTGTAGTCCAAGACTCAGCAATTCAGTCCATCACACAACAACTGGTGAAATACGAATTGGATACTGCCCCCACTTTAGGAGAAACCCTCAAGGCCATACAACAGGTGAAAATTGGCAAGGCAGCTGGGGTTGATGGAATTCCACCTGAAGTCTGGAAACATGGGGGCCTTGCACTCCATGCTAAATTTCATGAGCTTGTGGTGCGCTGTTGGGAACTAGGCGAACTACCTTCAGACCTTCGTGATGCAGTCATCATCACCTTGTATAAGAAGATTGGTACTAAATCAGACTGTTCAAATTACCGTGGCATTACTCTGCTCTCCATTGCTGGCAAAATCTTGGCAAGAATACTCCTGAACAGACTAATACCCGCTATAGCAGAAGAAATTCTACCTGAAAGTCAATGTGGCTTCAGAGCCAACAGGAGCACCACAGACATGATATTTGTTCTCAGACAACTGCAAGAGAAGTGTAGGGAACAGAACAAAGGTCTCTATGTAACCTTTGTCGACCTCACCAAGGCTTTCGATACTGTGAGCAGAAAAGGTCTTTGGCAGATTTTGGAACGTTTAGGTTGTCCCCCCAAGTTCCTTAAAATGATCATCTCACTTCATGAGGATCAGCACGGCCAAGTCAGATATGGCAACACACTTTCTGAGCCCTTT
>NW_020923725.1:0-3226 GCF_003984885.1 Neopelma chrysocephalum
ATCAGTGACAGAGGAGTGGGAAAGCAGGGGAGAACAAGGTGGTAAACAACTTTTGGCGGGAAAATGTGAGGGAGAAAAGGGAATAATATGGTGTCATGGTTTGAGCAGGCCCAAAATCCAATTCTGATTCCTAGCCCCCCTCCCACATCTCAACCCCATGTGAGATGGGTTTTCCAGACAAAAACACGAGACTCAATATGGGGGGAAGGAATATATTACAAAGACTATACAAATAAATAAATACTTATGATACACTGCATACAATCTTAACTCTATATCTATCTCTACCATGACAATAATATTTACAGTGGGCCAAATCTCTTCTCCCTCCAAATAAAAGTCCAGGAGAGAAGAAGAAGAAAAGACCCCTTCCAGTCTCTCAGCAACAGGTCTCTCTCTTGGCAGCAGGCTCTCTTCTCTTCCAGGCAGCAGTAGTAGTTGCTGGCTCTCTGCCAGCACACACGAGGGGGTCTCCAAGCCCCTCGGCCCTCCGTCCTCAAACGGGGGTCTTTCCGTGGGCTGCGGTACCCCAGACACGGTTGCGCCACCACGGTCATATCACGAAGCACGGGGGTCTTCGTGACGGTCTGGTATCCTCAGGGGAAATCAAGCCCCTGTGCAGAGCTCCCATGCTCTGACTCAAAGATGGCTGCCAGCTTCTCTGAAGCTGCAGCAAGGGGGGGCCAAGGTCACCCCACACACACACACATTCTTTTGGCCATCCTGGCTTATCTCTCAGGAGGCCATGAGCTTCCTAGCTCCTCTCTGCAGTGCATACTGCACTCCAAGACTCTTCAAGTGAGTCCAATCATCCTCCTCTCCCTCAGAGGAGTCTCCAGGCGAGTTTGGGGGTTTTGGTTTATCCAGTTCTTACCCCGAAACTCTGTCCCTGCTGCTGGCTCAGTCCTCTTTCAGGTGCTGCCTTTCTGCTTTCCTTTCTCCTCAGACATCTCTGTGTCTTCCATGCAGCATACCGGCTTCTGCTGCTCCTTTGGTTCTTATCAGTTGGCTCTTTGCCACTGCTCTTCGGACGCTGCTGTGTCTACTGCTGCTCCGTCTGCTCCCAGCGTCTCCTAAGGCTGCCTACCGGGAGAAATTCTCCCAGCTCTTAGCCACAGGCACTCAGCCCAGTTCTGAGTCCCTGTAGCCCCCCAACTGGGGGCTGGGGGGGCAGAGCCCCCTAAGGGGCTGGAGCCCCAGCTCTTTGTGGCTCACCACAACATGGCCACCCTTCTTCCAACAACAAGTACCACTGCTTCTTTTCCGGTCTCCAGAGATATGTTTATATTTTGCAGGAGCAATGATTGGGTCAAGCCCCAAGGGTCACCACCCCCTGGAGGTTACCACTTTCTTAGTTTCAGGGGGAAAACCTGGCTCAAACCACTACACCTGGAAAAGGAATAGTCCAGACACAGGTATTCCGGACACGGGATAGTCCAGGCATGGGATATTCCAGACACGGAATGTTCTGAACACGGGATGTTCTGGATACGGGGTGTTCCAGACACAGGTGGTCCAGAGATGGGATATTCAGACACGGAATATTCCAGGCACGGCATGTTCCAGACACGGGATATTCCGAACGTGGGATATTCCAGATACGGAATGTTCCAGACATTGGATGTTCCACGCACGGGATCTTCCGGACACGACTTATTCCAGACATGGGATGTTGCAGGCACGGAATGTTCCAGACCCGGGATGTTCCGAACACAGGATGTTTCAGGCACGAGATCTTCCGGACACAGGATGTTCCAGACCCTGGATATTCGACATGGGATATTCCAGACACAGGATGTTCCAGGCACGGAATGTTCCGAACACAGGATGTTCCGGATACGGGGTGTTCCAGACACAGGTGGTCCAGAGGTGGGATATTGAGACATGGGATATTCCAGGCATGGAATGTTCCTGGCACGGGATCTTCCGGACACGGGATGTTCCAGACCCGGGATGTTCTGGACCCAGGATGTTCCAGACCCGGGATATTCCAGAGATGGAATATTCCGGCCACAGGATATTGAATCTGAAAAATCGGTCTGAGAAACTGCTCAGAGACTTTTTTTTTATCTTTAAGCAGCAAGGTATTTGTTTATTCAACGTTGGGAGCAAGCCAGCTCGTGCTGGACAAACTTGCTCAACTTGCAAGTGCAAAACTAAGCCATTTTATACACTTTAGATCCATGGTTACATCATTTATTATACATATTAATAAGGAGGCTGGTCTCTGGGCGGAGTCTTTCCAGACATGCGCAGTCTTCTACTGTGGGGGTTTTCTGCTCAAACCTTCATCCCTCTGCTGGTCACCATGGACGTCTTCCTCAATTTGACCTCTTCAATTAGGTGACCTGAATTCTTCAAGCTTGCAAAATCCTGGCTCTGGGCCTTCTAGATCTTATTCAAATGTCTAGTTTACTTAATTTATTATTGTGTGTGTGCTACTCCTATTCTTTCTATAATAAGACCTTTGGTCCAGTGAACAGAACAGAACATGATATTAACCAGTGCTCCTAAAATGTTCTTCTAGCAAAAAAGGTATTGAGGTTTCTTAGCAGGCCAAGATATCTCAGTTAACTCTTTTAGGCCTGGCTCCTATTTCACTGGGAACCAAAGAACCAACCCCCACACCAGAGTGCACACCAACCCATGTGCTTTGGGACCTTTTGTTATCCTATCCATTCTGGCCTATCCTCTCCATCCCGCAATAGCCTATAGAAACCAAAGAACCAAGCCCCCACCATGGGACAGTTCAACCCCATCGGTGTGTGCCAAGGGCCCCTTTGTGATGTCACGGCCTATCCTCTCCATTCTGGAACAGTCCCTGGCAACCAAAGAACCAACGCCTCACACCCCCCCAGTGCAGCCCCACCTGTCTGCCACGGGACTCTTTGGGATGTCACGGCCTTTCCCCCCGGAAAGAAAGCCTGGAACCTTGGGGTTTCAGATGCAGTTGACGGGCCACCCTGCGCACTCCATGGGCACAAAGAGCTTTCTGTCCTGGCCCTTTTTGTCTGGCAGGAATCTTCAGCTGTGTTCATTTGGGGCAGTCAGACTGGCAATTTCAGGGCAGGGCTCCTGCGAGCCAAGGACAGCCCTTTCCCCGTGTTATTTCGTACATGGGATATTCCACATATTGGATCTTCCATACAAGGAATATTCCAAACACGGCATGTTCTGGATACGTGGTGTTCCAGACACGGGTGGTCCACAGACGGTATATTTAGAC